>NC_084574.2:13072500-13307500 GCF_033978685.3 Nerophis lumbriciformis
ATGCAAAGTGCTAGACAAAGAGTCAGAGAATCATATGCTTTAAAGTGCCAAATGCGAAATAATTGACTGTTAAGTTTTGTCTTAAACAAATCTAAGTGTGATGGTCCATAATTCGAGAGGTAAAACGTTCTAAAGCTTGGCACCAGCTACAAAAAAAGACAGATCGCCCCACTGACTGTATTTGGAAGGAGAAACCTCCAGTAGCTGTTGGTTGGCAGACCGCGGAGCTCTGCTGGGGCACAGAATTTTTAAGAGCTCACATAAATAAAACAGAGCAGAACAATAAACTGCCCATAAAGACCCATGTTAGAACATTTGGTTCCTCCTCAGGATGCAAACTTACCAATACAATGCATGGGTTGCCATAACATCAACGTTGCGTGCAGTCCTTGTAAAAACTAAAACATGTTCAACTTTGGGGGCGTAGAATCCCATGTTGTTGTTCCTTTTAGTTACATTAACTAAAACGGCGCATTGATTTCTTGTTCCAGAGTACAACATCTCTGCTGCAGCCATCTCCATCTTCAGTTTGGCCTTCATGATCTTGGGATGCCTGTGTTTGATTGGCTCGTGCACCGGCAAAGGCAAAGGACGACTATACCTTCTCAAGCCTGCTGGAATGTTCTTTGCATTTTCAGGTATGTTCAGGGGGGTAAAACAGTCCATCTCTGCTAAACCAGAGGTTGACTCATTGGCATCCCGCTCGCAGGTCTGTGTTCGTTCATCTCCTTGGAAGTGATGCGTCAGTCGGTCAAACGCATGATCGAGAGCGAGGACACCATCTGGATCCAGTACTACTACAGCTGGTCCTTCGCTTGTGCCTGCGTCGGTTTCATCCTTCTCTTTCTCACCGGCATCGCCCTCCTCATCCTCTCCATGCCACAAATGCCCAGGAACCCATGGGAGACTTGCATGGACGCTGAGCCCGAGCAAGCGGAGTGAAGAGAGGAAGGATTCGGTATGAAGAGCTGGCCAAAGAGAGAGGGGGTGGCTTGGAAGGACCATGGCCATGATGGGAAATTTACCTCTCAACCTTTAAACAACTTGAATGTAGGTCTTTTGTAGGGATGATGTTTGATAAGAAATTATCGACTTCGAGCCCATTATCGAATCCTCTTATCGAACCGATTCCTTATTGATTCTCTTATCGAATCCAGATAGGTTGTTGTATATGGGAAAAACACAATATTTGGTTTAACAAAAGCTCACTTTTAATTTATAAGAAAAAACTAAAATAAAATAAATAAATATTGACTGTTACTCCCCTAGAAAAATCAAATAAATAAATATTGACTGTTGTTACCCAAAGTATAAAGTGGGATTTTTCAGAAAAACAAATATATACAGTAACACAAAAACAACCTGTCTCTGTGATCACTATAGGTGTATAAATAATAATATAGTGTTAAATAAAATCAGTCCCTTGGGCACAAAATTGAAAATAATAAAGCTCTCCAAAAAGTGCACTTCAGCTGCTATTGGAACATACTAACTACACACACAGGCAGACAGCTAACAAACAATCCAAGACGTCTAATAAAGTTCCAAAGCAGATTAATCCATTAAGGCTCTTTATTGTTGTTGATCTTGCTTTGTCTTTTCCTATCTTTACTTTTGTCTTGCACTGGACTGTTATTTATTTATGTTTTTAAACTGAAATACACACAATGACAAATGTATAAGCTATGTGATTCAATTAACATACTGAAATGTAATACACAATATGTAAATATTAGCTTCACACAAATATACTGTACTATCATCAAACAAATACTTCTGAGTGTCGAAACTATTTCGATGGTGGAAATACACGACTGGCAGCCATTTTAAGTCCTCAAAACATCCATTAAACAGTGCACAAAAATAGTTTTTCAATAAACATCTTACTATCAAATGTAACCACTTTCCACCTTAATATTGAGTTACATAAACAAGTTAAACAGTTTACTTACAGACTTATCTTTTCCAAGGCTTGTAAGAGCTAACACAACTTGTCTACTTCTCAATTGTCTCATGAACTTAACTGACGTCGTCAACCCGGAAGTGCCCAAACTATTGAGGCGTAGTATTTTCATATCGCCACAAGGTGTCAGTAAGAGTCTACAATCAAATGGGCTTAAATAAATGATAAATGGGTTATACTTGTATAGCGCTTTTCTACCTTCAAGATACTCAAAGCGCTTTACAACATTGCCCATTTGGGATTCGTTCCAAGGGATTCGAATAAAGAACCAACTCTTTTTCTTTACTATAGTGGCCTCGATAACGGGAACCGGTTCTCAAAAAGGGATTCGAGTCTATGGAATCGGTTCTTTTCTTATCGAACAACCGGGAAAATCGGTTTCGAACATCAGCCCTAGTCTTTTGCATATGTTTCTGAAATATTTACAGTAAATAAAAAGTGAGATGTCATCTCTTAAACCTGTTGATGGATACGCCCCTCATTTACAAGGAAACAGGCTGGATATATATTGCAATTGTAAACGCACTGGGTACGATATTATTATCATTGTGCGATATAAAGGAAAAGCCCGGATTGGAATCTATTCTTTGCTCAGGTTGCAGTGCAGTTCTACACCATCCACAATAACAAACACCTTCTGACTGGCACTACAAAAAAAAAGTTGAGTTAAAAAGACAAACGTTTTGATACAGTGTTGGTATTGACTACCTGATACCTAATGGAGTGAATGCAGTCACATGAAGTTGTGTCTCTTCCCCAAACTACTCATATTAACAAACTATGATCGTGTGACCGCGGCCAGGTTTGATGATATGCCATTGTTAAAGTGCATGCAGTCTGCGGCCTTATGTATGATATCATGTACATATTTACAGGACTATTCCTCTTTTCATTTTCTTTTTGTTTGGATTACACAAGTAAACACTCAATTGCGTAAAAAAAATCAATAATACAGTATTACAGAAACCAAGATGAAAATGGGCTCGATTATTAAGTGTTAGATTTGTTATTGTAATTATTTAACAACAATGACATATCTATTTATGGGGTGAATTAATATAGCAGCTTGGTGTTTCAAGCAAATTGTTATTGATTGATTAATACACATGTTGTATCTTCTTAAATTCATGGTGACCTATTATGATTTAAATCTACTTTCAAAACACTTCCTTTTGGTCTATATTGAATGTGTCGGATATGCTTTGGTGTAAGTTTTGCATAAATTTTGCTCCAAAGTCACTTTTGTAAACATTTTTTTGAGTCTGTCCGCATGTTTGTTTGTTTCTGGTGGCGTTCCCAGATTGCAAATGAAACCGAGTAAACCGAACAAAAAGTAATTCATCTTTTGAAAATGTACACTATTTAAATTTATATCTTGAAATTTTCACAGCTATTTTTCCCCAGACATGATCAAAAGAAAACTTTCCAGGCGAAACTCAGAAAATTAGAGTAACGTGCAGAGGTTTGTTTATGCCAGCAATTATATTTACAAGATGAAACTAATATAAGACATAAGCTCATAAAGTGCAACTCAAAATATTTCAAGACTTCTTTTGAAATAGAAAAACCTCAAATTTAAAATTTCAAAAAAAATGTTTTTAAAAACTCAACCATGATCACCAAAATTATAACAAATAAAAGCTTGACATATTTTACATGTATGTAATAAGTTTTTATTACATATTAGTTTCTCATTTGAAGTTCAATTACTGAAATGAATGGACTTTTGCATGATGTTCTAATTGTGAGTTTCACCCGGTCACATCATTAGGTACATCTGCACACTCTCCGATTGATTAAGACTCTGCATAAGAAAAGGTTTCTGCAGGACTGCTTCTAAAAAGGCCATAAAAAGTGGTAGATGTATCCTGCTTGTTTGAAAACATAGCAAAACGCCACAGGTGGGAGCATGTTAACATGAATGTGCAAGAAATAAAAGTGTCTCCGTGGTGATGCCCCGTATAGTACAAGCAAAATCCTCACTTAAAAAGGGCGGTCTGAACCACTTTTAAATTGCAGTCTTAGTAAATCACTGTTGACCACGTGGTGTTTCCATCCATCCATCCATTTTCTACCGCTTGTCCCTTTCGGGGTCGCGGGGGTACTGGAGCCTCTCTCAGCTGCATTGGATCTTAGTAAATCAGGCCTTTAATGTCTAAAATAAGTGGTTCCACCTCACGTAGCCAATTGCAAAAAACTGCTTGAAAAGAGGCATCTCAAACTGTGTGCAAACTCCCGTCAAAATGCATGAACCTTCTTATGATTTGATGCTTTCACGACCAAGATTGAATTAATCATAGGTCCTCTTTAAGATACAGCTGCGTGTTGGATTGTCCTTTAATTTAGTGAGTTTTTGTTTCTACGGTTATCAAGTTTGGCGATGCATTGTTTTCATTGGTCAGCGACTGTACGGAAGTGACAGCCACAACAGTTAGAAAGATTGGCTGTTGATTTTTTTTGTATACTTTTTTGGCAGTTTGCCTGGATTTAAGTGATAGTGTTTTGTATTGTCTTTCAAATAAAGCATGTGATTTGACTTTGGAATGTCCTATATTCTGTGTGTGTGACTTTTTAATGAAAAATAAATGTTTGGGAAAATTGCCTTGGTGTTTGGGAGTGAGGCGTTCACACCGCTGGTTTGTACCAAGGGAGCAAAACATGACTGGAAATTTCTAATTTCCCTGAATATAATAATTTACTCACTTTCACCACAGCATCAGCAGGTTCACAGTGATGTAGAAAAATTATTAAAAATGGGTATTAACTTTTTTTTCTATTTAGCCAATCATTCACAATCCTTATGTAAGGCAAGAACGCATACGTTTTTTTTGTATTATGCTTTTTAATGAACTTTAGCAAAATCCCAACTAGCCTATTTCTAACAATGGTGCAATAGAGCAGTGGTTCTCAACCTTTTTTCATTGATGTACCCCCTGGGATTTTTTTTTAAATTCAAGTACCCCCTAATCAGAGCAAATCTTTTTTGGTTGAAGAAAAGAGATAAGGAAGTAAAATACAGCGATGTGTCATCAGTTTCTGATTTATTAAATTGTATAACAGTGCAAAATATTGCTCATTGGTAGTGGTCTTTCTTGAGCTATTTGGAAAAAAAGATAGGTTTTTATTTATATTTATAAAGGATTTTTGAATTGTTGCTATTTTTAGAATATTAAAAAAAAATCTCACGTACCCCTTGGCATACCTTCAAGTACCCCCAGGGGTACGCGTACCCCCATTTGAGAACCACTGCAATAGAGGTAGCACCTCTATTCTGCCCACAAAGCCCTGTAAATAAAAATTAGTTGATCAATATAATATACCCAGAAGACATTTTTTTAACATTCACAAATCTCGATAAAACATGCTGTAAAAATGCATGTCCTCTGAATTATGCCTTATAATAGCCACAAACGGATACAAATGAAAAATAAATACTTAACGTATTTTTCGGACTATAAGTCGCTCCGGAGTATAAGTCACACCGGCCGAAAATGCATAATAAAGAAGGAAAAAAACATATATAAGTCACATTTTTTGGGGAAATGTATTTGATAAAAGCCAACACCAAGAATAGACATTTGAAAGGCAATTTAAAATAAATAAAGAATAGTGAACAACAGGCTGAATAAGTGTACGTTATATGAGGCATGAATAACCAATGTGCCTGGTATGTTAACGTAACATATTATGGTAAGAGTCATTCAAATAACTATAACATATAGAACATGCTGAACGTTTACCAAACAATCTGTCACTCCTAATCGCTAAATCCCATGAAATCTTATACGTCTAGTCTCTTACGGGAATGAGCTAAATAATATTATTTGATATTTTGCGGTAATGTGTTAATCATTTCACACATAAGTCGCTCTTGAGTATAAGTCGCACCCCCGGCTAATCTATGAAAAAAAACTGCGACTTATAGTCTGAAAAATACGGTAAACGATTTTACGGAATAATAAATGAACATCATATTAGGAATGCAAATAATGCATGTGTTTGGAAATGGATGACTGATTTAAACATTTTAGAAAAAGACATGTCATAGCATGATATTTGCATTTTTTAGATCAGGGGTGCCCATACTTTTTCTGCAGGCGAGCTACTTTTCAATTGATCAAGTCGAGGGGATCTACCTCATTCATATACATCATTTATATTTATTTATGAAAGAGAGGTTTTTGTTAACAAGTTAAAGGTGTTTAATGATAATACAAGCATGTTTAACACATATAGATTCCTTTCTTTCATGAAGACAAGAATATAAGTTGGTGTATTACCTGATTCTGATGACTTGCATTGATTGGAATCAGACAGTAATGATGATAACGTCCACATTTTTGAATGGAGAGAAACAAATCCTTCTTTCTGTCCATTAACACATGGAAGTGGGTGGTTTTTGGCATCTTATTTGTCCAGCTTCCATACTCCTTTTTACACACTTTACAACAGGGGTCACCAACGCGGTGCCCGCGGGCACCAGGTCGCCCGTAAGGACCAGATGAGTAAAATGCTGGCCTGTTCTAAAAATAGCTCAAAGAGCAGCACTTACCAGTGAGCTGCCTCTATTTTTTAAATTGTATTTATTTACTAGCAAGCTGGTCTCGCTTTGCTCGACATTTTTAATTCTAAGAGAGACAAAACTCAAATAGAATTTGAAAATCCAAGAAAATATTTTAAAGACTTGGTCTTCACTAACTGACAAAGAAACATAACAGATTTGTTGTCCAGTTCAAAGTGTGACATGATTTATTTAAAAATTTGAGAGTTGACTTTTGTATTTTACATGAGTTATTTGTACAAAAATGGTCAAAGTAATTCATGATTTGTTAAAAAATGTTAGTGGCTAGCTCATACTTGCCAACCCTCCCGAATTTTCCGGGAGACTCCCGAAATTCAGCGCCTCTCCCGAAAACCTCCCGGGACAAATATTCTCCCGAAAATCTCCCGATTTTCAGCCGGAGCTGGAGGCCACGCCCCCTCCAGCTCCATGCGGACCTGAGTGAGGACAACAGGGTGACAAGAACTAAATCATCCAGACTAGAGATACATTGTATTATTATGTTTATCTTACCTAAAAATAAATAGATATTTATTAATTAAAAAAAAAAAAAACTAAATACATTTTTACTATATTTTGCTAAAAACATCCAAATTAATTGTATTTTTATTTTTTCTGACTCCTTATTACATCCAGCCATAGAATTTTACATTAAAATAAACATATTTGAAATAATTAATTTTAAATTATCATAATAATTCATTTAAAATTACCATATTTAATTATTAAAATAATTGCTTGTTTATCAACAACTTTAGCATTTTATTCACTACATTTTGAAGCTCTCAGAAACCAAGTTATGTTACATTCCTTAATATTTATTTATGCAAGTTTGAAGTATCAATTATCCAAACACAGTTTTGTTTGCATATTTTCAGGATGTAGATATATATATATATATATATATATATATATATATATATATATGAAATACTTGACTTGGTGAATTCTAGCTGTCAATATACTCCTCCCCTCTTAACCACGCTCCGCCCCACCCCCCACCTCTCGAAATCGGAGTTCTCAAGGTCGGCAAGTATGGGCTAGCTAGTTAAAATGGGATATTGTGATTTCACAAGACTGTCTTAGAAGTGACCATTTGAAAATGTTCAATTTGAAAAATGTGCACTTAGAGAAAATATCAAAATAAAGTGTTGCATATTGATATTTATCTGTTTCTATATACAGTATATTTATTGTGAGAAATCATTAAGATGATCAGTGTTTCCACAAAGATAAATATCATTAATTATTAATAATAACATAGAGTTAAAGGTAAATTGAGCAAATTGGCTATTTCTGGCAATTTATTTAAGTGTGTATCAAACTGGTAGCCCTTCGCGTTAATCAGTACCCAAGAAGTAGCTCTTGGTTTCAAAAAGGTTGGTGACCCCTGCTTTACAAGATGTGTATTGACGGCAATACTTGTTGGCTTGTGCTCGCCAGCTTTCTGAGACTCTTATTTTGTTAGCGCAGGCAGGATGGAGCAGCGCTTTTATTGTGAAGATAGGAACTGTGCAGTCGATCTTTAGAGTTTCGACAGCAGGTACGGCGTGAGAGTCTCTTGAAATAAAAAGTGTTTCTCGCCTTCCTGTCAGTCATTTTTTCTTAATAATGAGCTCGCAGCAGCCGGCGTCATCTTACAAGACCCTCGGGGGCCTTGAATGTCAATCAAGTGACAAAAGTGACATATTCGTGAAGATTGATGATCGCTCATTTTTAGGTCTAT
The DNA here is from genome assembly GCF_033978685.3 of Nerophis lumbriciformis. Taxonomy (NCBI): domain Eukaryota; kingdom Metazoa; phylum Chordata; class Actinopteri; order Syngnathiformes; family Syngnathidae; genus Nerophis; species Nerophis lumbriciformis. The sequence goes on from NC_084574.2 coordinate 13,080,751, forward strand.
TTTTGTTAAAGGGGAACATTATCACCAGACCTATGTAAGCGTCAATATATACCTTGATGTTGCAGAAAAAAAGACTATATATTTTTTTAACCGATTTCCGAACTCTAAATGGGTGAATTTTGGCGAATTAAACGCCTTTCTAATATTCGCTCTCGGAGCGATGACGTCACATCGGGAAGCAATCCGCCATTTTCTCAAACACCGAGTCAAATCAGCTCTGTTATTTTCCGTTTTTTCGACTGTTTTCCGTACCTTGGAGACATCATGCCTCGTCGGTGTGTTGTCGGAGGGTGTAACAACACAAACAGGGACGGATTCAAGTTGCACCAGTGGCCCAAAGATGGGAAAGTGGCAAGAAATTGGACGTTTGTTCCGCACACTTTACCGACGAAAACTATGCTACGACAGAGATGGCAAGAATGTGTGGATATCCTGCGACACTCAAAGCAGATGCATTTCCAACGATAAAGTCAAAGAAATCTGCCGCCAGACCCTCATTGAATCTGCCGGAGTGTGTGAGCTATTCAGGGACAAAGGACCTCGGTAGCATGGCAAGCAATGGCGGCAGTTTGTTCCCGCAGACGAGCGAGCTAAACCCCCTGGATGTCTTGGCTCACACCGTCCCTTATGCCACCGAAGATGATCAAGAGAAGAATATCGACCCTAGCTTCCCTGGCCTGCTGACATCAACTCCAAAACTGGACAGATCAGCTTTCAGGAAAAGAGAGCGGATGAGGGTATGTCTACAGAATATATTAATTGATGAAAATTGGGCTGTCTGCACTCTCAAAGTGCATGTTGTTGCCAAATGTATTTCATATGCTGTAAACCTAGTTCATAGTTGTCAGTTTCCTTTAATGCCAAACAAACACATACCAATCGTTGGTTAGAAGGCGATCGCCGAATTCGTCCTCGCTTTCTCCCGTGTCGCTGGCTGTCGTGTCGTTTTCGTCGGTTTCGCTTGCATACGGTTCAAACCGATATGGCTCAATAGCTTCAGTTTCTTCTTCAATTTCGTTTTCGCTACCTGCCTCCACACTACAACCATCCGTTTCAATACATTCGTAATCTGTTGAATCGCTTAAGCCGCTGAAATCCGAGCCTGAATCCGAGCTAATGTCGCTACCTTGCTGTTCTATCCGCCATGTTTGTTTGTGTTGGCTTCACTATGTGACGTCACAGGAAAATGGACGGGTGTTTATAACGATGGTTAATATCAGGCACTTTGAAGCTTTTTTTAGGGATATTGCGTGATGGGTAAAATTTTGAAAAAAAACTTCGAAAAATATAATAAGCCACTGGGAACTGATTTTTAATGGTTTTAACCATTCTGAAATTGTGATAATGTTCCCCTTTAAACCCTGGCTGGCAAGCGACTGACACACCCTCCGCCATCGACCGGTAGCTCGCGATCGACGCGATGGGCACCCCTGCTTTAGATGTATTAAAAATAAGATGAGTCAATTTAACATCTTGAATAAATTGTAAATAAATATTAGTTGATCAATACAATATACCCAGAAGTCATTTTTTAAACATTAATACATCTCTATAAAACATGCTATAAAAATGCATATCTTCTGAAATATGCCTTATAATAGCCACAAACTGATACAATTAAAAAATAAATAGTTAAACGATTTTATATATAGTAGTAGCGCCTCCCTAGGGAGGTGTTTAGGGCACGTCCGACCGGTAGGAGGCCGCGGGGAAGACCCAGGACACGTTGGGAAGACTATGTCTCCCGGCTGGCCTGGGAACGCCTCGGGGTCCCACGGGAAGAGCTGGACGAAGTGGCTGGGGAGAGGGAAGTCTGGGCTTCCCTGCTTAGGCTGCTGCCCCCGCGACCCGACCTCGGATAAGCGGAAGATGATGGATGGATGGATAGTCATGTATGAAATAAGCTCAGCTTCCTCAAGGGGTCACAGTTAAGGACTACACGCCTTAAGTGACCAGAGAATAGCAAAGTTTATTTTTTCTGTATTGAGGCAGCAATTTTCGCGAGGTCCTTGGACTGAAAAATAATAACTTGTAACAAGTACACTTTTCCAAGGTAGCGCTCTGCCTTTTTGTCCCTAAAGGGCTTCCATCAATACCTTCTGATACAACCAGGTGCTAGCTAATTAGCAGACGTGAATCTCGTGCTAACGTTTTAGAAAAACACTTTTTAGGGAACAATTGAACATTGTAACATGAGTTGTTGTTTTTAAATGTCATAAAATTACCGTAGAAGTTGAGACGACCGCTTAGGAGTGAAACTGTGGAGGAACATGAGTCAGCTTCTTGACGGCGGGCCCAACGAACGCTATGCATTCTGGGAATTGCAGTATCCGGGTTTTATTTATTAGCTACATTGTTTAAGTAGGTAAAAGTTTAAGTAGGTAGCAGTTTAAAATAAAAACTTGTGTCTGCTTCTCGGGCTTAAAAGAAAATACATTAATCAGTGGAGGAACAAGGGACATATTTGTGAGTGGCGGTGCCCCTCCACTAACGCAATGCATTCTGGGACTAGTATCCAGGGTTTTATTAATTGGCTAGTTAATTAACAGGTTTTATTTATTAGCTAGCAAGTTTACGTAGGTAATAGTTTAAGTAGGTAGAAGCTTAAAAAATAAAAACTTGTGTCTGCTTCTCGGCCTTATAAGAAAATACATTAATCAGTGGAGGAACATGGGAAAGGTTCGTGAGTGACAGCGCCCTTCCCCCACCCCCACGAACGCAATGCATTCTGGGACTCGTATTCAGGGTTTTATTAATTAGCTAGTTAGTTAAAAGTAGGTAAAAGGATAAAATAACATTGAGGATATTTGAGATTCTATCATTTATTTCGAGTATTTTAGATAAAAATAAATTCAAACAAGTTTCAATAAAAACACTAATAGGTTGACATCACGTGACAGCCTCTCCGTCAGATACGGAAATAAACAACACAGGTCTGGCGATAAGATTAACAAATTGCACAATTTGTTGAAGACCTAATGAACCTCTTTGGCTTAGTGAGGATATTTGATTATTTTTTATTGATTTAGAGTAGGGCTGCAACAACTAATCGATTAAAATCGATTATAAAAATAGTTGGCGATTAATTTAGTCATCGAGTCGTTGAATCTATGCTATGCGCATGCGCAGAGGCTACTTTTTTATTTTATTTTTTTATAAATTTTTATTTATAAACTGCAACATTTACAAACAGCTAAGAAACAATAATCAAAATATGTATGGTGCCAGTATGCTGTTTTTTCCCCAATAAAATATCGGAAAGGATAGAAACGTAATATGTTGAAGAGGTTCATTTAGCCTACTAATGTGTATTTATAAATGGTTGATTTATATAGGCTAGTAAGGTAAAGTTTTGTACCTGACAAGTTTCGGCTATCTTGCTTCTGCAGACTTCATCAGAAACTTGTCAGGTACAAAACTTTACCTTACTAGCCTATATAAATCAATCATTTATAAATAAAAAGGATAGAAATGTAGTTTGTCTCTTTTATCCGATTATTAATCGATTAATCAAAGTAATAATCGACAGATTAATCGATTATCAAATTAGTTGTTAGTTGCAGCCCTAATTTAGAGTATTTTAGATTTTAAAATTAAATCAAACAAGTTTCAATAAAAACACTAATAGGTTGACATCACGTGACAACCTCTCCGTCAGGAACGGAAATAAACACAGGTCTGGCTATAAGATTAACAAATTGCACAATTTGTTGAAGACCTAATGAACTTATTTGGCTTAGTGAGGATATTTTTGATTATTTTATTAATTTAGAGTACTTTGGATTTAAAAAAAAAAAAAAAAAAGTTTCAATAAAAACACTAATAGGTTGACATCACGTGACCTCTCCGTCAGGTACGGAAATAAAAAAAATACATAATTTGTTGAAGACCTAATGAACGTCTTTGGATTAGTGCAGATATTTTCGATTATCTTATTTAGAGTATTTTAGATTTAAAAATAAAAACAAGTTTCAATAAAAATACTAATAAGTTGACATCACGTGACAACCTCTCCGTCAGGAACGGAAATAAACAACACAGGCCCGGCTATAAGATTAACAAATTGCACAATTTGTTGAAGACCTAATGAATCTCTTTGGCTTAGTGAGGATATTTTTGATAATTTTACTAATTTAGAGTATTTCAGATTTTAAAACAAAACAAGTTTCAATAAAAACACTAATAGGTTGACACCACGTGACAACCTCTCCGCCAGGTACGGAAATTAACCGGTCTGGCTATAAGACTAACAAATTGCATAATTTGTTAAAGACCTAGTGAACCTTCTTTAGATTACTGAGGATATTTTCGGTTCTCTTAAGAGTATTTAGATTAAAAAAAAAAAAAAAAACAAGTTTCAATAAAAACACTAATAGGTTGACATCACGTGACAACCTCTCCGTCAGGTACGGAAATAAAAAAAATACATAATTTGTTGAAGACCTAATGAACGTCTTTGGATTACTGCGGATATTTTCGATTATCTTATTTAGAGTATTTTAGATTTAAAAATAAAAACACAAGTTTCAATAAAAATACTAATAGGTTGACATCACGTGACAACCTCTCCGTCAGGAACGGAAATAAACAACACAGGCCTGGCTATAAGATTAACAAATTGCACAATTTGTTGAAGACCTAATGAATCTCTTTGGTTTAGTGAGGATATTTTTGATTATTTTATTAATTTAGAGTACTTTGGATTAAAAAAAAAAATCAAGTTTCAATAAAAACACTAATAGGTTGACACCACGTGACAACCTCTCCACCAGGTACGGAAATTAACCGGTCTGGCTATAAGATTAACAAATTGCATAATTTGCTAAAGACCTAGTGAACCTTCTTTAGATTACTGAGGATATTGTCGGTTCTCTTAAGAGTATTTTAGATAAAAAAAAAAAAAAAAACAAGTTTCAAGAAAAACACTAATAGGTTGACATCACGTGACAACCTCTCCGTCAGGTACGGAAATCAAAAAAATACATAATTTGTTGAAGACCTAATGAACGTCTTTGGATTAGTGCGGATACTTTCGATTATCTTATTTAGAGTATTTTAGATTTAAAAATAAAAACAAGTTTCAATAAAAATACTAATAGATTGACATCACGTGACAACCTCTCCGCCAGGAACGGAAATAAACAACACAGGCCTGGCTATAAGATTAACAAATTGTACAATTTGTTGAAGACCTAATGAATCTCTTTGGCTTAGTGAGGATATTTTTGATTATTTTATTAATTTAGATTTTAAAATAAAATCAAGTTTCAATAAAAACTAATAGGTTGACACCACGTGACAACCTCTCCGTCATGTACGGAAATAAAAAAATACATAATTTGTTGAAGACCTAATGAACGTCTTTGGATTACTGCGGGTATTATAGATTTAAAAATAAAAACAAGTTTCAATAAAAACACTAATGGGTAGAGATCACGTGAGAAACGCTGTCAGGTACGGAAATAAAAAAATACATAATTTGTTGAAGACCGAATGAATCTCTTTGGCTTAGTGAGGATATTTTTGATTATTTTATTAATTTAGAGTATTTTAGATTTTAAAATAAAATCAAGTTTCAATAAAAACACTAATAGGTTGACACCACGTGACAACCTCTCCGCCAGGTACGGAAATTAACCGGTCTGGCTATAAGATTAACAAATTGCAAAATTTGTTAAAGACCTAGTGAACCTTCTTTGGATTACTGAGGAAATTTTCGGTTCTCTTAAGAGTATTTTAGATTAAAAAATAAATAAAAAACAAGTTTCAATAAAAACACTAATAGGTTGACATCACGTGACAAACTCTGTCAGGTACGGAAATAAAAAAATACATAATTAGTTGAAGACCTAAAGAACGTCTTTGGATTACTGAGGATAGTTTCGATTATCTTATTTAGAGTATTTAAGATTTAAAAATAAAAAAAACCCAGTTTCAATAAAAATACTAATAGGTTGACATCACGTGACAAACTCTCCATCAGGTACGGAAACAAACAGGTCTGGCTATAAGAATAAACAATTACATAATTTGTTGAAGACCTAATGAACGTCTTTGGATTACTGCGGGTATTATAGATTTAAAAATAAAAACAAGTTTCAATAAAAACACTAATGGGTAGAGATCACGTGAGAAACGCTGTCAGGTACGGAAATAAAAAAATACATAATTTGTTGAAGACCGAATGAATCTCTTTGGCTTAGTGAGGATATTTTTGATTATTTTATTAATTTAGAGTATTTTAGATTTTAAAATAAAATCAAGTTTCAATAAAAACACTAATAGGTTGACACCACGTGACAACCTCTCCGCCAGGTACGGAAATTAACCGGTCTGGCTATAAGATTAACAAATTGCAAAATTTGTTAAAGACCTAGTGAACCTTCTTTGGATTACTGAGGAAATTTTCGGTTCTCTTAAGAGTATTTTAGATTAAAAAATAAATAAAAAACAAGTTTCAATAAAAACACTAATAGGTTGACATCACGTGACAAACTCTGTCAGGTACGGAAATAAAAAAATACATAATTAGTTGAAGACCTAAAGAACGTCTTTGGATTACTGAGGATAGTTTCGATTATCTTATTTAGAGTATTTAAGATTTAAAAATAAAAAAAACCCAGTTTCAATAAAAATACTAATAGGTTGACATCACGTGACAAACTCTCCATCAGGTACGGAAACAAACAGGTCTGGCTATAAGAATAAACAATTACATCATTTGTTGAAGACCTAATGAACGTCTGGATTACTGAGGATATTTTCGATTATTTTATTTATTCAGAGTATGAGAGATTTAAAAATAAAATCAAACAAGTTTCAATAAAAACACTTTAATAAACGAATAGCAAAGAAAATAACCTTTAAAACACAGCCTAAATCCTTTATTATAACCACCATCAATTGAAATGGAGAAGAGTGAAACAGAACAGTACTTGGTACCCACATGGGAGGAGCCAGTGGGGCAGATGGGCGGGGCTAACAGGTGTGCCAGTACAGACTTACTGCAGGGAAGAACACAGGAGAGTAAGGGGGATGACAGAAATAGATGGACACACTGATCTCTACCGGCTGGGCCAATTGTTGCTCCCCTCGTGTGTCACTCACAACTCGCTCGCATTGTGTTCTTCAAAAGGCAACCAAATGTTGTCCCGACAAAAAGGGTGGCCAAGCAAAATTCATCAGTCAACCTAAAAAACAAGTGAGGGAATCAGCAAAATAAAAACAGAACAAAAAATACCCATCTCTTTAATAGTCTTTGGCTCAATGTCTTCCGTCTTAAGAGTTCAAATAAAGTGGAGCTGGAGAAGCAGTGAAATATTAGTATTGCACAAGTTTTAGCCAGCGAGCGTTCACGAGGCTTCATCAGACACACTAAAGGGAGCAACCTCAGCTTGAGCCATGCTTGGATGAACACACAAAACATACATGACCGTTACATTTCGCATGACATGTTTAGTAAAAAATAGAATAGCTGGTTTATAATGTCACATCATACACAACAAATACACCGAAAGATTTTGAATGTGTAAGAGAGTTGAATAAAAGTCCGGTTTTTTTCCACCCAAAATTGATATAAAATAAAAACAGGGATTGGAAGAAAAAAAAAAAGAAAAAAAAAAAGGATCATGCAATAAAAAGAAATAATATTCATGTTGATTGTAGTATTTTAGCTGTAATGTGGCACAAAAGTATTGTACAGTGGAAAAAAAAAAAAAAGTTGTGCAACCAACAAGTTCTCGTATCAGCCGTATGCCAGCAAGAACATTGAGTTTGACGTCTATATCCAGACTCCATTTTTTTGTGTGAATTTGCATTAAAAGGACAAACCTCTTTGTTTGAACGGCATCTACAAAAAAATGAAGCGCTCCCTAAATTCAGGGTTTGTAAATACCTAAAAAAATGCATATTTACATCGTATGTTAATCAGCGCTATACTGCTCAGTGACAAAAAAAAATAAAAAATGAAAAAAATCTGGACCTCTAAATTACAATGTAACTGAAACCACGGGTTAAGCAGGTCACTTTTTCACATTTTAAGAAGTTGTACTGCTGTGTGAAAATCATGGCACAGTGGGATGACGTCACTAGTTTGGGCCGAACAGGCAAGGGACATTAAAGTACCACAGGAGTGCTCCTTCAAACCTAAAAAGATAGTATCTTTTTTTCTTCTTCATATGTACAGTAAGGAAGGGATTCATATGACCCCATTCTTGGGCGGATTTTCAATGCAGTCTGCTGAAAATGATGGAAAGCGCCACTCGACATAGCAACTGGCGCTGTGGTCAAAGTCGGAATTTTAAGATATTCGACACTCTACTGCTATCTGGTGGCTAAAGTGTATAGTGCAAACACTCCCCCCCAATTTGTCACGTTTCATGTGTCTGGTAAACCTCAACGAATGGGGCCATATGAACATCATCCAACTGTCGACCATTTATAGAAAAGCGGTAAAAGTCATTTAGCTGCAAAGACAAGCAAAAAGGAAGGGGAAGAATAGAACCAAATGGGGAAAAAAAACTATTTATGAACCAATTCAAACATACTAAAACAGATGAATGCATTACTATTAATTTTGTAAGAATGCAGATGTTCTAAAAGCTCAAGGATATCATATGCACATTGTCGGCAGATTGTCTCGTCGGGAAAACAACAACCAGGAGCACTAATCACAAATCTCGCCCGCTAGATCTTCCATTAAAGCCACAAACGTTTCACTTCGCAAATTCCCAGGGCTTGTCTGGTCTCCTCCAAATCAAAACTAAATATTTGTCTGGCAGTGTTTCAAAGTGGCCTCCAACGCCACACCGTCACCCCTCCGCTCACTTTCACAAACCATCCAAAAGCCCCGCACCTCCTTGTCCTGCTGCCCATTGCACATGTCATATCCCCTTTAGAAGTCATCCTGACCACCTCCCTGAAGGGTTTGTTAAGTCCGGATAAAACTGTAGAATCCGATAAAATACAGGGGGGCACCTTTGTGGGTACTATTAATACAGAAAACAATGACAATGGCTGGGTAAAAAACATTTGCACATGATCTTTTTTTTAGCTGATGATTAAAAATAACTGGGATATCCAAAAGGAGCTAATAATGAACATTTCTTACACGAACGGATAATGTTTCAGGCAATCCGATTAGGGCGAATGGGCTGTCCAGCGTGTCCAACTTGTTAAAAACGTGATGGTCTACAATAACTTAAAAGGAATTGTCTGTGGCATACAATTCAGTCATTTATTTTCTTTATATGTACAGATTAAAAGGAAACTACTTCTATACACTTCTCCATGTAGATTTTGTGTCAGCTGACCACTTAGCTTAGGGCCATTACAACAACTGGGGCCGTATGAAAAGCCAGACTTTGAAGTGAGGAAAACGCTCTTGACAGAAAAGCCAACACGATTGTTTAGTAACCATCAAAACCGACTTCAATCTTGGAAGTAAAAATGCAGGGAAGCTAAGTGGCCAACAGAGTCTCTCTTTATATTTTTTTGATAACTTTTTTTAAGCATTACGTACATATACAAGTGTAGATAATATAAGTATATATGTTCATATATACATAATGACTATGTATATATACCAGTAATGCATTCATTATATATACTTTTTTTCTTCACAGATATGTGAAACAGGAGATAACGGTTTTCAAATAAAAAGGTTAAAATGGAACAAAACGCAGAAAACAAACCTACTGATAGAAACTTTGCACTATTTTTTTTTTTATTTTTTAGAAGGATTTTCCTTTTTTTTTTTTTTTTTTTTTGGTATTTGTAGTATGTTTTAAGATGTAAATAATACGTGGTAGGGATGACACTCATTTGAAGTAGGAATAATAGCCATTGCTACCATCTGAACTTCCTATACTGAGCTCCTGCAGGAGCGAGAGTGGGTCGCTGTTCTTTTTGGCCTGCTCAGGGCGAATGGCTCGAGTTTTGGGCGGGGCACGTAGGGCACTGGCATAGGACATGGTGGGGGCTTTGTTTAAATTCGGGGCTGCTTGAACAGGCTCCGTGGCAGCCTGCTGTGGCTGCTGCTTGTTATTATTGGGCATGAGGGGAGGGAACTGTCCAGGGTTCTGAAGGGAGCTGAGCGCGTGTGGGTGTGGGTGTGGCTGCTGTGTTGCTGTGGATTCCGCCTTCACCTGCTCTTCTATCTGACGCAAGGCCTTGGAAGCTGCTGGTCACAGGGGGAAAAATTAAGAACAGAAACAATACGACACTTTGAGCAACACCATTACCGTATTTTCCAGACTATAGAGTGCACGGGTATATACCGCATTTTTCGGAGTATAAGTCGCACCGGCCGAAAATGCATAATAAAGAAGGAAAACAACATATATAAGTCGCACTGGAGTATAAGTCGCATTTTTGGGGTAAATTTATTTGATAAAACCCAACACCAAGAATAGACATTTGAAAGGCAATTTAAAATAAATAAAGAATAGTGAACAACAGGCTGAATAAGTGTACGTTATATGAGGCATAAATAACCAACTGAGAACGTGCCTGGTATGTTAACGTAACATATTATGGTAAGAGTCATTCAAATAACTATAACATATAGAACATGCTATACGTTTACCAAACAATCTGTCACTCCTAATCGCTAAATCCCATGAAATCTTATACGTCTAGTCTCTTACGTGAATGAGCTAAATAATATTATTTGATATTTTACGGTAATGTGTTAATAATTTCACACATAAGTCGCTCCTGAGTATAAGTCGCACCCCCGGCTAAAACTATGAAAAAAACAGACTTATAGTCAGAAAAATACGGTAAGCCTGAAGCTAGAAGAAAAACATATGTTTCCGTATATGAGCCGCACCGGACTATAAGCCGCAGATACATACGTTGCAAATTGAGACTTTACACGTTTGTTCATATACTTTAATTGTTTCCAAACGGTGCCTGTAACACGGCAGTAAAACGGTTGATCAAACAAAACAGAAGTCATTGTCATGGACCCACTAGCCGCGGAAGCAAGCTCTCCAATCTGTTAAACCGATTCAATAACGGCACTTTAACGTTTTGGTGAATTTACTGAGGAATTTGTGAAACAAACAATACAAAAACAATGCCATTTAAAGGTAATAATACTAACAGACACTTGTAAATGTGTTAGCATATTAGCTAATCACTCACCATACAGCAATAGATGATATCTGTCTATTACCTGACCGCTTCTATGTTAGCTACCTCTCTTTGTTTATAATGTATATTTTCTGCTGGATCTATTCTCTATTTTATGCTGCGGTTTTTTTGATGCAGCTGTTAAATATAATGTAATATTATACATGGTAATTGGGATTTGTTATATATTCTATATATTATATAAGTATATATTATATACTGTATTTATATAATATGTAAATATTACATATGTTATATTTTATATTGCTACTATGGTACATTTTTAGTCTACTTTATACCTGCATTATCCTTTCCATCCTTACCTTTTCTGTCCTTTGTAACTGAGCTACTGTGTGGAACAATTTCCCTTGTGGATCAATAAAGTTTGTCTAAGTCTAAGACTAATGACGCCAGCTTGATTACATAATGATAGCATGCAGACATATGCATGAAAACGCTACTATTTAGTAAGAAATAATTGTTTTAGTTATATTATAAAACATACATTTTGCCTCCATTGGAGGTAAAATGAAGAATCCATAGGTTAGAAACGCTACTGATGACTAATAGACGGAATGGCACTTATACTTTCGGTTCAAGGCACGAATTAGAAGGAAATATTGTAGACTTTCTACAGTGAGCAAATTCGTCCAAAAGATGGCACCATAGCAAAAATAACAACGCACCTTTTCAGTCTGTGTTAGTTCGTTGCATACGAAACATTATGGGCGTTAGCGGAGAAAAATCCATAAATTAGCCACACCTTTGTTAAAGTATCAGGGTTCAAAGCTTGGGGAAAAAAGTAGCGGTTTATAGTCCGGAAAATACGGAACTCAAGAAGACAATACTGTACACCTCTGGCTTGTCCCTACCTAAAAGCTCTCGATGATGATGAGCGAGGGTCCCCCCTCCGTTACACGGAATGTTCTGGAACTGACCGGGACCACCGCCGTTACTGGGCCAGACCTCATGTGAGGGGTAACCATAGGGAGCATGCGGGTGCTGCGGCTGCATGTGCGGATGGGGGTGTTCCTGGGGCTGCTGGGACATGGCATTGTGGGCATTGGCAGGGGAGGGGTCATCTGGGTAGCTGGAGGAAATGCGACGTTGGTAGAGGGGCCGGCCTGGACCTCTGGGTTCATACTGTACACAAGACAGAAGATGGAAAATGGAGACCCAGATGTAAAAGCAGACAAAGGAGAATGAATGTAATATGCAGATAGCTAAACATAACAGCACAGTGGCACCTCTGGGTGAGGTTAAAAAAAAAAGAGAGCTTGCGCAAACTCCAGGTTGCATATAATGACTGTCTCAGAATCCTGCTCGGAAAGCCCAGGGGTAGTAGTGCCATCAAGCGTTTTTGTGATCTCGGGATAAACACCTTCCACGCCACCCTGAGAAAACTGAAGTTTAAGTTTATATGTAGACTGCAGGGGTCCGAGAATGATCTTATTATACACACCAAAGGCTATAAAAATGGGAGCCATTACCTCCCTGCTTGGCACTCATCATCAAGGGTTGGAATTGGGGGTTAAATCACCAAAATGATTCCAGAGCGCGGCCACCGCTGCTGCTCACTGCTCCCCTCACCTCCCAGGGGGTGGAACAAGGGGAAGGGTCAAATGCCGAAGGTAATTTCACCACACCTAGTGTGTGTGTGACTATCAGTGGTACTTTAACTTTACTTTATTATACAGATAATCAATCCTAGGTGTAGTTCTGTTAAGTACCAATCGTATATATAGAAACACTGGTATCTGTGCTTTTTATAGAATGTGTAGACACATTATTAAAGTATATACAGTACAGGCCAACATTTTGGACACACCTTCTCATTCCCAACACAACTGATGGTCCCAACCTCATTGATAAAGCAAGCAATTCCACTAATCAACCCTGATAAGGCAAACCTGTGAAGTGAAAACCATTTCAGGTGACTACCTCTTGAAGCTCATCGAGAGAATGCCAGGAGTGTGCAAAACAGTAATCAGAGCAAAGGAAACTAGAATATAAATGTTTTCAGTTATTTCACCTTTTTTTGTTAAGTACATAACTCCACATGTGTTCATTCATAGTTTTGATGCCTTCAGTGACAATCTGCAATGTAAATAGTCATGAAAATTAAAAAAAAAAAACGCATTGAATGAGAAGGTGTGTCCAAACTTTTGGCTTGTACTGTATATATATTTTTTTATTGCTGCTTTTATTTATTTATTAGATATTTGTTACTGAATATGCACAAGCACTGTTTTAATATTTTTTGTGATAATGCTTTTTATACTGTATTCTTTAGTTTTATGTACTGTATGTGATTGTATGTCTACTTGGATGTTGGAGTCTGCAATAAAGCTTAATTGATTGACAACAAAATAAAGCAAATCCTTCCACCCTCCCAATTGTCACATGACCATAACACTAGGCTAGAGATGCAACAATATGAAAATTACATACAACGGTTAATATGATCGTGGTTTTGTTGAATGTGCTCAAAAAGCACTCATACACACGCTAAAATCTTAGGTTTTTTTTTTTGTTGTTTTTTTAAATTAAAACAAAATAGATACTGTTACAAAACACACTATTTTGCATGTTTTCGGGTTTCCTTTGCTTCACTGATAGTGTTTTAGTATCTTTTTTAAAGCTTTTATATTATAGTTTTAATGGCTAAGCTGTTATTGTTTAAAATATTGGTTTGTACTTTATGGCTAATTTAAATGAAGTGTTCAAGAAATACAATCTATTATTTTTTTATCATTTCTGGCAGGTGTTGTGGCGTCCTACTCTGATCAACGTTCCTTGAACACACCATGATAGTAACACCTACGTCTTGTATGAGGCTCTGAGTATAAAACGATCACTCTGTACTGAGAGCACAGCTTGTAGGCACAATTGAATATCTTAGTAACTCAGACAGATTGTAAATTGTAGCTCATCTTCCGTTAAACAGGCTAAAAAAAAAATTCTGGATCATCATTTGTCCCTAAGTAGTCGTCGTTGGCTCTTGTGAGGTCTGCCAAGAGTAGTATTGTACATTTTGTAATGCATTATGCAACTTCAAACTTAATACGCCGCCGTATGCTATATATGAGCAAAGTATGTAAATATTACATGTTATTATTACTGTTACTACATTACATATACACTTAAAGTGTGTATATAAAACGTTAATGGAGGGGTTTGGATGTTTTTAGAGCGCTTTAAAGGCAGAAGGAAGCGACTCCTATTAGCTCCATTGTTAGCTGACTTTTGCTAGTGTTTATTTATGAGTTAGAATGCATAAAAATATCATATGAGGATTGTGAATGATGAGCAAAATCCCTCAAAAAAGTGCAATTCCCCTTTAAAACCGCTAAGTGAGACCTCTTTTTCACAGTGGCAACATGCTATCTTTGTGCCGCAAGGCGGTAGTGTTATCACTCTCAGTCAAATGCAATAAGAGGGCGAGGTAACTTGTAGACATACAAAGACAGTATGTTAGAGATTAAAAATTAGATTTAAAAACAACACACTGAATAAAAGCTAGGGGTGTAACGGTACACAAACATTTCGGTTCGGTACGTACCTCGGTTTAGAGGTCACGGTTCGGTTTCGGTACAGTAAGAAAACAACAAAATATACATTTTTTGGTTATTTATTTAGCAAATTTGTAAACAATGGCTTTATCCTTTTAACATTGGGAACACTATAATAATTCTGCTCACGTTAATCAACATTAAACTGCCTCAAGTTGTTGCTCAGATTAAATAAAATGACAAAACTTTTCTTCTACATATAAAAAGTGCAACATTAAACAGTTTCAAGTCAACTCATCATGCTTAATTTATTACAGCATTTGGGAAGCCTGTAGTTGATTTTTATTATGTAAATGTTATATTTTTATCAACATGAGATAGCAGGGACCCTGCCATTCAAAACTAGGCTGCTGCATTACTAATGATTAATGTAACTATAGCTGAAAAAAATAGTACAATAGCAATAGGAGAGACTATTCATCCCTGAACACCATGGAGTTCATGTAGGCTTAATGATGCACTTACATTATTATATCAACTATCAGAGACAGAAACTCTTCATTTAACATCATGTCCTTTTTTGCTGCTTCAACACAGCTCAATCAACACAGAAAAATGTAAAGTGAAATAACAGACAGACAGGGCTTTGCTGTCCGTAACACACACACACGCACCGCAAAATGAGCTGACGTTACGCTAAAAGCGAATTAGCCTTCACCTCAAGCCAGGACTGCGAGCGAGCTGAGCTGCCTTTTATATTTCTAGAAGGTCAACGGGCTCATAGTGATGTTACTAGTAGTTGACTGGGAGGGGTTTATTATCATTTGGGGAGAGTCCGCTGCCTGATGCTTACAAGCTAAACGCTAAGCACTGACTACATGCGCTCTGAATACGCACTGCTGATTGGCTGTTACCGCTCTGTTTGTAACCAATCAGATGGTTGTGTGGGTGGGACAATGCTGGGTGCTGTGTAGAGTACTGACAGAGACAGGGGCAGAAGGAAGCGGAAGCGGCTACTTAATATGTCCGTGTGGAAACTGGTTTGGTACACCTCCGAACCGAATCGAAACCCCCGTACCAAAACGGTTCAATACAAATACACGTACCGTTACACCCCTAATAAAAGCAATTAATAATTGTGATTAACGCGATACTTTGACACTCCTAAATATATCATAATGACATCTGTTGTCAATAAAGCAAGAATTCAGTACAGTAAATAGATGTCACACCCACCTCGTCTACACTGTGCAGAGCAGTGGTTGCGGATGATCTAGGGGACAGTGAGTGGTAGGACTCCTGGTCTTGACTTTGCTGAGGTTGTTGCTGCTGCTGCTGCGTTTGTTGCTGCTGATGGTGGTGCTGCTGCTGCTGTTGTTGTTGTTGTTGTTGTTGATGATGATGATGATGATGATGATGTTGGTGCTGCTGCTGGTGGTGGTGATGAAGCTGCATCAAATGAACTTGCTCCTGCCTGCTGGGTTGAGCAATGATGGGCAGTCCATATGGAAGGCCATGTCCCTGGTTGCCTACAAGGTGGTTCTGCTGAGGCGGGCTCACAGATGAACCTCCTGTCTGAGACCACTGGGCCTCCTGCAGAAGGTATTTGACCTGGGATGCAGGGGGGCTGGCAGGGTGGGCTTGTGTCTGATGTGGGTAGCAACTGCTATTATAAATGGGGTTTCCAACAGGTTGCTGCTGCAGGGCTGCGGCGTTGACAAGGTTGTTGTTCAGATGATCGCGGCTGCTTTCGTGCGAGTAAGGCCCAGATGGAAACGGACCTGCGTGATTTGAAGCGGCAGCTAACGGAGATGAAGGGTCACCCGAGGGACGGGACTGGCGATACTGAAGGAGGCGAGATTGAGGAGGGGGTTGAATTTCACTTGCTTCAGGCGGCTCCTGTAAGGGGATCTCTCTCAGGAGGCCCGTGTATCTGGCAAATGAAAGTGTGTTTAAAAGGCTAAATAGCAAAACCATGAATACACAATATTGCTCAAGCAGTCATTTTGACATCTTACAATTAGGCCACATTGTCGTACTAACCTGTTGAAAGGTGGTCCAGTGGACGCAACAGTACCAGCTTCATCATCCACGTTGGCACTCAGACCCCAGTTGGCTGCGCGGAGCATCTGATGGGAAAAGCGAGTCATGCCCGGCTGAGCAAGGTGAGGGATTTGCTGGGGCATTGGGAAGGCGACGCCACCCTGCAGGAAAGGGCCTGCTGCTTCACTCCACTGCCCGAGCCTGGTGGCCTGCTGCTGCTGTTGGTTCAGGACCTCGAGAGCCAAGGGGCCCCGAAGGTCTAAATAGCCAAATAGGACATTAGTTACACAATGCAACTTTATGATAAAGCTTAAACATTTGTGATGGTCAAAGATTTACATAAAATTTACAGAATGTATTAAACGAAACCTTAAACATACCATTATTTCCACTACAGTACATCCAATGTCGAGGTTGACCATTCAATTAAATATAACAGGGCTGCACTGATTAATTTGATTCATATTCTGTTGCTCTGATTGATCGTTCAATAGATGGAACTCATACAAATTGGTAAAACCAGGAACTTTAAATACGTGGACGTAGTTTCCGCACAGCCGCTGTAATAAAGGGAACATTCATTATTATTATTAATGGAAACACGATAAAAGTGCAACTTCAATGTTGATTACTCGCATTTTTTAGAAAAAAGTTATAGTAAGCGGAAATATGTTTATTGCAACTATTTCCACTAAACTACACAAAGATATAAAATGGGTTTTATTCAAATAATCTTTTTTTGTTGTTGCTGCAGCTGTTACATATACTGTAGTATTGTACATGGTAGTTGGGATTTGCTATATATTGTATAAAAATATAATATAATAATATATCAGTACCGTATATATTATATACAGTATATATAATATGTAAATATTACATATGTTATATTCTATATTGCTACTGTGGTACATTTTTAGTCTACTTAATACCTGCATTATCCTTTCCACCCTTACCTTTTCCAACCTTTGAAACTGAGCTACTATGTGGAACAATTTCCCTTGTGGATCAATAAAGTTTGTCTAAGTCTAATAGATTACTCAATTATTAAAATATTCCATAGCTACAACCTGAAAATACAACACAAAGCACCTCAAATAAATCCTCATAAAAAGAGTATCAGGTAATGAATAGCCTTAGGTATTTGCAATTAACTTTACTGTGGGGTAGACAAATGATCACAATTCAGACATGGCATCTGTAAAGCTACAAAATGCTGAGTGTGGTTCAACCAAAAAAATGGATTATAATTTACACCAACATGCAGTTTAATCTATAAACATACAAAAACATTTTTACTTAATAAGCGGCATCAAAAACACTGCCAGTTGACTTATGGACTTACATGCACTGTTGGCATGACAGGGCGTTGCTCATTCATCAACTGGTGCATTAATCAATTCACATTTATATGCACTTGTCTTTATCACCCACATTAATTTATTGTGGAGTGAGCGAGCATGCTATGTTTTTGACTTGGATTATTTTTCTATTTACTTTGGAGTGAGCGAGCATGCTATGTTTTTGACTGATTATTTTTGAAACATTGTTATCAAGTAAACTTAACCTAGTCTTTCTGGGACATCCCATGAAAAATGGCAGAAAGACCATGAGAAGTTTAAAAAAAAAGAAAAAAGATAATGACAAATCTAAAAAACAAAAAAAGGGAGATTTTAAGTGGGCCTGACCATGTCCAGAATTGTTGGATTTCATGTACCCTCACCAAACAGGTTTTGTCCTGGTGATTTTAGCCAAAAGATTTAAATCCGGATAAAGGAAATGACAAACCATGTCATGTTGAAAAAAATGTCTTAAACTATTCGAGGAAGGGCAGAGGACTTTGTAGATATGTGGAAACCTGTACTTGACTATATTAGGCAATGGAGTGCAGCACCACCTACAATATAATAATGAGGCGATGTGTGAAATGTTTTTTTTTCTTTTTGGGTTGGCTGTCAGTTTTTCTTGTTTTGCTTTCTTTTTTTAAATAATGTGAAAAGAAATAGTATTTTGTACAAAAAAAGGTGAGATTTGTTTACAACAAAATTCTAAACAAGGAAAACTTAAACATTTTCAGCGGAATTGTACAGGCTAGTGCAGCGTACACTGCAGCCAAAACTAAAATCTGACTATAATTGAATGCCATGTAATATATTTCATCACCTTCTTAAATACATTTCCATAGTCTGACAAAAAATGATTTTGCTCAACATGGGGTAGTTTTTAGAGTTTTCTGAAAACGTTTAATTAACCACTCTTCCATGATTGGCATTGTACTCCCTTATATAGTGGCCCCTAGCCTCTCTAGAAGGAAGTACAATTTCTAAACAATTTCCCTTCCCCAACAACTCACCAAGACCATCTCCCATAATTCCGTCTTGTCCATCCTCCCCAAAGCTGTTGACTCTGTTGTTGTGCTGTGACAGATTCGGGTGGTGTCCACCAACATGGCCCATTGGAGTCCTGATGGAGTTACCCATTTCTTCTACTCCTCCAGACTCCGCCCCATCTAAAGTAGGCGACTGGACAGCTCTATGAGGGGCAATTTGACCGCTGAAGAAGGATGCGTTGTGGCCTCCACCTTGGAAGGCAGGACTAAGCTGTTGGTTCTGCTGGACCATCCCTGGATGTTGAGGCTGGTTGACCCGATAAGGCAGCCTTGAGACTGGACACTGAGGGGGGAGAGCTCTTCCGCTGACAGGATGCGCGGGGAAAGCGGGATTGGGTGGTGCCAGGTGGTAGTTGAGGGCTCTCTGGGCGGCGGGCGGATCTTTTCGGTGGAGCAGTGCGTTGGGAAAACCAGCTATCCCATCAGTCTGTGATTCCGGAGTTCGACTTTGAGCTGAGTCAAAATCCCCCTGTAGAAAACATGCAACAAAAGTTTAAAAAAAAATAGTAATGCCAATATTTATATGCATTCACCCATCAAGTACGTGCCTGTTTATCCTTTATTTCTGTGATTTTTCTCTCTGGTGTGTGAAAACAACTTGGCTCTGGTTTGGGACATCCTTCTAATTTGCCTGTATTAGTCAACGACATGTACAGTTATCTTCTTGTCCTATCCTGTTCCTGGTTATTTGCAGTAGAAATAAAAATCAAAGCATGCCGTTTCTGATTGCGTCTGATTGTAGATCGGTGTCGGGGCTTGGTTGGCCCACTCCGAGGGAAGATGGTTGTGCCACTCCACTGCAAGGAATTGGGGAGCCTCGGTTCTGGGCCTGCAAAAGGTTGAAGTTGTAGGCCATGGCTGCCTGGTGGTTCATGATACGTGGGTCAACAGCAAAGCGGTTCTGGTAACCTGGCCAAGGCAACTACAAAGAAGACAAATCACAGCGGTGAATAATGATCATTGGATTGTAATATAAGAACAAACTTCTAGATAACAATTAGAGTGGCACCTTAAAGGCCTACTGAAATGCGATTTTCTTATTTAAACGGGGATAGCAGGTCCATTCTATGTGTCATACTTGATCATTTCGCGATATTGCCATATTTTTGCTGAAAGGATTTAGTAGAGAACATCTACGATAAAGTTCGCAACTTTTGGTCGCTGATAAAAAAGCCTTGCCTGTACCGGAAGTAGCAGACGAGTAGCGTGACGTCACAGGTTGTGGAGCTCCTCACATCTGCACATTGTTTACAATCATGGCCACCAGCAGCGAGAGCGATTCGGACCGAGAAAGCGACCATTTCCCCATTAATTTGAGCAAGGATGAAAGATTCGTGGATGAGGAAAGTGAGAGTGAAGGACTAGAGGGCAGTGGGAGCGATTCAGATAGGGAAGATGCTGTGAGAGGCGGGTGGGACCTGATATTCAGCTGGGAATGACTAAAACAGTAAATAAACACAAGACATATATATACTCTATTAGCCACAAACACAACCAGGCTTATATTTAATATGCCACAAATGAATCCCGCATGACAAACACCTCCCTCTCCCGTCCATATAACCCGCCAATACAACTCAAACACCTGCACAACACACTCAATCCCACAGCCCAAAGTACCGTTCACCTCCCCAAAGTTCATACAGCACATATATTTCCCCAAAGTTACGTACGTGACATGCACATAGCGGCACGCGCGTACGGGCAAGCGATCAAATGTTTGGAAGCCGCAGCTGCATGCGTACCCACGGTACCGTGTCTGCGTATCCAACTCAAAGTCCTCCTGGTAAGAGTCTCTGTTGTCCCAGTTCTCCACAGGCCAATGGTAAAGCTTGACTGTCATCTTCCGGGAATGTAAACAATGAAACACCGGCTGTGTTATCCGGCAGAACAGTCAAGGGGTGCATTCTATGGCGGGGGTGCGTTATCCGGCACAACACCTGACGCAATACACCGCTTCCCACCTACAGCTTTCTTCTTTGCTGTCTCCATTGTTCATTGAACAAATTGCAAAAGATTCACCAACACAGATGTCCAGAATACTGTGGAATTTTGCGATAAAAACAGACGACTTAATAGCTGGCCACCATGCTGTCCCAAAATGTCCTCTACAATCCGTGACGTCACGTGCTGACGTCATCATACCGAGACGTTTTCAGCAGGATATTTCGCGCAAAATTTAAAATTGCACTTTAGTAAGCTAACCCGGCCGTATTGGCATGTGTTGCAATGTTAAGATTTCATCATTGATGTATAAACTATCAGACTGCGTGGTCGGTAGTAGTGGGTTTCAGTAAGCCTTTAATTTACGAGTAATTTATAGTATGAGCTGTCTCTCGGCTTTTTGTTATGCTTTAATTTGACACAATCCTGCCCTCCAACCACCAGAACTGAGAATGTTATTGCAAAGGAGAAGAAGCAAAATAACCGAATCGGAAAAACAAAACAT
Organism: Nerophis lumbriciformis; assembly: GCF_033978685.3. Taxonomy (NCBI): domain Eukaryota; kingdom Metazoa; phylum Chordata; class Actinopteri; order Syngnathiformes; family Syngnathidae; genus Nerophis; species Nerophis lumbriciformis. The sequence continues at coordinate 13,102,280 of NC_084574.2, forward strand.
TAAATGCTTGTCAACCAGTGTCCACAGCATGCAGCCACAAACGTCTTAACGGCCGGAATGTATGCATAAAAAAATATGGAGAAGCTGCAGATGTGGTGTTTGACATGTTTCAGTTTGTTCTAGTCCTGACCCAACAAACTGTACGGTCAAACCAGGGTTTCCCCTACATGTAAATGATCGTGGCGCAACGTCATGGCTAGATTAAGGCCGCCAATTTGAGTTACAAAGGTTTTGAGTTACGAGCTCAGTCGTGGATGGAATAATATGCCCGTAAATTGAGGTACCACTGTATGTGAATGTGTCATTATGTTTCTGGTGTATCAACACAAGCAGAAAACTTACAGGCAGCGGCATGGGCATGACCATATTTCCACCATATACCGCCGGAACGTAAAGGATGCTGGCGCCTGTGTGAGGGTCTATCCTTTGAACAGGACTGGGTGACTTGCCAATGCCAGCTGAGGCACCACCCACGGGTGGTGTAAATGCCTGGATTGGGTTTCCCATTAGAACAGCTGGGCTGGGCTGGACTGGAATGAGAAATGAGCAGCAAATACTTCTTACCTTGGGATTAAAATTGCCAAATAGACTGAATTGCATGTCTGCCATTTGTCACATGTTTGTTCTACCCTGGGGTGGACATATTAACTACGTGTTACAGAGATTTTGTGAATATTGATATTTTTTTGATGCAGTATTAAGGAAAACGTAAAACATTTGCAATGGTCTGATGGTCTATGCACAGCCTCATCTGATCTGGCCCAAGCATGTACCTAAGACAGGGGTCGGCAACCCAAAATGTTGAAAGAGCCATATTGGACCAAAAATACAAAAACAAATCTGTCTGGAGCCGCAAAAAATTAAATCCATATTACATACAGATAGTGTGTCATGAGATATAAATTTAATTAAGAGGACTTAAATGAAACTAAATGAGCTCAAATATAGCTACAAATGAGGCATAATGATGCAATATGTACAAACAGCTAGCCTAAATAGCATGTTAGCATCGATTAGCTTGCAGTCATGCAGTGACCAAATATGCCTGATAAGCACTCCAACAAGTCAATAACATCAACAAAACTCACCTTTGTGCATTCACACACACGTTTGGTGGACAAAATGAGACAGAAAAAAAAGTGGCATAAAACACTTCCTAGAAAGTCGGAGAAAGTTGTACATGTAAACAAACTAAGGTGAGTTCAAGGACCGCCAAAATTAGTAGGACAAAACGGCGCTCGCCAAATACTCGAATCAGTGAAGCATGTTTAATATAAACAGTGTGATTTATAACAATTAGGAAGGTTTGTGTCATGTTTCTCCTCCTACAGAAACCATATTAACACAAAAAATATCTTTTTTCCACCTCATCTTTTTCCATTTTTCATACATTTTTGAAAAAGCTCCAGAGAGCCACTAGGGCAGCGCCAAAGAGCCGCGGGTTGCCGACCCCCGACCTAAGAAGACAAGTGGCAGTTTTTTCGCTGAACCTCACCACATTTCATCCGAGCCAACTTCAAGTGGACTGAGACCACATCATGAAGCAGTCTCGGTCGGCTTGTTTTGTGCGCAACAGGGTTTGGATTATAGCATTCTTACTTGAACCACACTGTCACAGCAAACACATGAGATTTCATCGTAACTAAACCACACCTGAAATTAAATCGTGAATGGCACTTTTTTTGTATTGTTAAATGTAGCTTTGAGCTGCTGTTAGAATCAGCTGACTGTTTGGTATTAGGATCAATGACTCTTCTGTATATATGTAATGTTATGTATAATCGGCTGCATTGCTTTGTTGCATTGCTATGTCTCTGCAACATACAAGTGAAAACTAAAAAAAATGGCTTCTATAGCAGCAATTAAGATTTACAAGGTGGAATTAATATGTGACTTACTCATACAATGCAACTTAAAATTTATTTTAAGACTTATTTTGATATAGGTTTGATGATTGTGGCTTACAGTTTATGAAAACCTCAAATTGAAAATGTGGGGTTTTCAAGAACTGTAAACCATGATCATCAAAATTATAACAAAAATTTGCCATATTTCACTTTGTACGTCATGAGTTTGTATCACATAGTAGTTTGGTTGAATTTAAATTAATTGTCAGAAAAATTGTATGTAAATTATCAAAAAACTTTCCGTTCTGAGTTCCCAATGAACAGACAAGAGGCTGTCTTTGTTGCACCAAGCAAAGGCTTGGAAAATTCCATTGTGTACGATGGGAGGAGACGGGAGGGGGTTATCTATTGTCATCGAAGACCTGCCCAGGCTGAAGCCAGGACCAGCCCAAGCCCGAGGCATCTTTTTCTTTTGTGTTAATGTGACCGAAAACAATGACAATGATTTTGGAAGCAGATGTTGTTGTGTAAACAGGGAGTGTCCAAACAAAAGAGAAGACGTAAACCTTTATCGTCAGAGCGTTGGTGACACTGTAAGAGGTTACAGGTTGACACGTTTCTCCTCAATTGAGCAAAATTGAATTCTGCCTCAGTTTGATTCTTTGCTTCTTGTCTTGTTTAATAGATGTCATCAGTGTTTGAACCTGACAATGCTTTTTAATCAAAATTCTATTTGTTTTAACTTTCTCCTGTAGATCTACTAACATGTCGGCAGTACCGTACTCATAAGAATTTTCACTGCCGCAAAAGAAGAACTCGCTGTAAAAATAAGTTGAATAAAATGAGCACTCACCATATCCTTCAGGTGGAAGGTGTTCTGTTTGGTTCGCATGTTTGCCCTGAAAGATTTAGAAATGATCATTAGGAAGAGAGAATGATTTAAAGCCTAAAGAAGGGGTCACCAACCTGTCAATCGCTATCGACCAGTCGATCTTTGGGACCCTACCGATCGACCCCGAAAATATTTCAAATAATTAATTATCATTATCATGACAGCAGTGACACCCCCACCCGGAGAGTGACCAACAGGCACGCATTTTAACCCCTTAACACGCCCGCACGCCTCGCCTCTCTTCAGCCTCTCGACATTGGCCGCAAAAATGTCCGCAACCCTTCAGCCACACGTCTCGCAAACTCGCATCACGACGTGCACAAACATTTTGGAGCTGCAACAATGCATTAAGGCTAACTGTTGTGACGCATCGGACATTTTCTAGCATCCAACATAAAAAACCTCTTCCCTCAACCACGACCATCATTACTCGCATGCGACAGGAAGCTAACAAGCCTAAATACTACAGTCTGTGAACATTGCTCCAAAGTACTGATATTGTGTTGATTTATTACCTTATTTTTCGGACTATAAGTCGCATTTTTTTAAATAGTTTGGCCGGGGGTGCGACTTATACTCAGGAGCGACTTATGTGTGAAGTTATTAACACATTACCGTAAACTATCAAATAATATTATTTATCTCATTCGCGTAAGAGACTAGACGTATAAGATTTTTATCTCATTCGCGTAAGAGACTAGACGTATAAGATTTCATGGGATTTAGCGATTAGGAGTGACAGATTGTTTGGTAAACGTATAGCATGTTCTATATGTTATAGTTATTTGAATGACTCTTACCATAATATGTTACGTTAACATACCAGGCACGTTCTCAGTTGGTTATTTATGCCTCATATAACGTACACTTATTCAGCCTGTTGTTCACTATTCTTTATTTATTTTACATTGCCTTTCAAATGTCTATTCTTGGTGTTGGGTTTTATCAAATAAATTTCCCCAAAAAATGCAACCTATACTACAGTGCGACTTATGTTTTTTTCCCCTTCTTTATTATGCATTTTCGGCAGGTGCGACTTATACTCCGATAAATACGATATATAGAAGACTGAAGATTGACATGTGCAAAGGCAGTAACACATTATAAGATAAAAACAAGGCGGCAGCTAAAGGACTTCCCTGTTTATCCTCTTTATCACACGGAAAAAGACCTACCAGGTGAACAGCTGATTTTAGTACGTCCAACACTGACGTAAGCTGACTCACGTCCCATATGTGACCATAGGATGAACCAATATTACGGTATTAAGACTGTAGGGGCCATAAACAGTTAGCAATCTGCGCGGGCAATCTGTGGCTTGAGACTGGTTTGTCAATGGCCTTGGGAACGTTACAAAAAAAAATTACCCAAAAAAATTAGCAGGAAGCACGATGAAAAAAAAAATGACATCAGTCAATAATAACAACACAAAGCTTTGTCTTCCATCCATCCATTTTCTACCGTTTGTACCTTTTGGGGTCTCGGGGGGTGCTAGAGCCTATCTCAGCTGCATTGAATTGAATTGAATTATTTATTTCAAACCTGCACAGTACAACAACACACATTTTTGTTTTTACATTTTGGCAGAGACATTTATGCAAGGCTTGAAAAGGGGTTGGATGAAGCAAATGCTTATAATATCCCAAACCCTCTCACTCATTCCACATTTAACATAAACAATATAATACAAGAACAATACTATACAAACAAAAACAAGAAAAGCTCCTGTACACTAACAATACAATAGTACCACTGTTACTATGAGACAAGACAAGACAAAACACACACACACACACACACACACACACACACACACAGGCCCAAACACTCTGACCATACACCTCTCTCTCATCGCTCTGTGCTGAGGGCATCACTCTCTTTCCTCCTCATACTTCTTTAGTACTTCTTTTTTAAACAGTCTTTTAAATTGAATCATGTTAGAACAGGTTTTTAACTCGTCCCCTAAGTTGTTCCACAGACTGACTCCACGCACTGAAATGCGCATTGATTTTAAAGTTGTTCGAAATTTAGGAAAATATAATTTGTTGTTTCCTCTTAGACTATAACTATGGTGAGCATCTCTATCCTGGAATAGGTTCTGTATATTGGATAGTAGAGAGCATTCGGGCGGAAGGCGGGGTACACCCTGGACAAGTCGCCACCTCATCGCAGGGCCAACACAGATAGACAGACAACAGTCACACTCACATTCACATACTAGGGACCATTTAGTGTTGCCAATCAACCTATCCCCAGGTGCATATCTTTGGAGGAAGCCGGAGTACCCAGAGGGAACCCACGCAGTCACGGGGAGAACATGCAAACTCCACACAGAAAGATCCCGAGCCCGGGATTGAACCCAGGACGACTCAGGACCTTCGTATTGTGAGGCACATGCACTAACCCCCTGTTCCACCATGCTGCCCAAAAAACTAAATAAAAATAAAGCTATAAGAAACAGTTGGCGCAGGGGTAGATCTTGCTTTGGTTTTTGTTTGAGACCAGGGATCTTGGGCTTAAAATGGTTGGTGAACACTGGCTTAAATCTTGGTTGGGTTGTGCTATGTGTCGCAGCTGGGGGAATAAATAGGAACATGAAAAACTGCAGAGGGGTCCTGGCTGTCCTACATATGCCACAATTGTTATAGGTGTCAGCCCGAGCTAAACACATCTATAAAATAAACAAATGTCATTCCATACTCTTAGGACTATTTTCAAGCTAATTTGGAATGGAGGTGTAGTCAAATCACTACATTGCCACCGGTCCAAGGCTGTCAGCAACCAGATACACAAATAGATAGCTTTGATATGGCATCATACTTTCCAGCATGCTTTATGTTTCATTTTTGGATCAGCTTCACAATACCGTTCTTATTTTCAAAATAAAGCATGGTTGTTATTATAAAAAACATACAGCCAATGCCAGAGATTAGGAAGCTGATCTATAAGAGCATCAGACACCATGTTGAAAGAAAATTAAGTTAATTGAAGTTATCAATTGTCAGTTCACTTTTTTTTGGTAATAACGGTGAGATTACCTTTTTAAGCAATCATGGCCGTATTTGCAGAAGTTGACATATGTTCGTTCGATTGTTGTGATTTTCAGAGTTTATGTGGGTTTGTTTTCCTAAAGCAAGGGTGTCCAAAGTGCAGCCCGGGGACCATTTGCGGCCCGGAGCTAATTGTTTACCGGCCCGCCACACATTCTGCAAAAATTGCAAAATTGATAGTATTGCAAAAATTAAAAGTAGAATGAGGTAAAATCTAACGAGAAAAAATTGCAATGTTGACACAAAGCTGCCATGCAGGCAGTTTTCTTTCTTATGTCTTTCTTTATTTTTCTTTTTTTTGCCATTGTTCAAAAAAAAAAAAAAAAAAGACAAAAAATTATGTTATAATGAATTATTTACCTATTTATGGCTCCAATTACTTCAAAAATTTCACTCTAAAATGTTTTATGTGGAAAAAATATTGCATATATTGTGTGGTTGCCATATAAAAACATCACAGCTTTCTTTGACAATAGAGCATAAAACAAAAATAATAGTTCAAACGTAAAATCGACAGATATATCTGAAGTTGATCTCGTAACTTAAGTGTTGAAAGTAAAATAAAAACTAATAAAAATGTATCACTCTAAGAGTGGGGGACCTTTTGGATCCCAAATATATTTAGTGGGATTTTATTTAACTTTTCACTGTAATTACTCAAAAATATTAAATAATTAAAATCAATGGTGTACTGCATTATTGATCTTTTAGGGATTTAATTACTAAATATTCAATCTTACTATTAAAAAAAACAAAGTTGTGTTTGACAGAAAAGGCATAAAACCTTTTTTTTTTTTTTTTTAAACTTTATATCAAACTGAAGTTGATAGAGAGTTACTGTAAGCGTTAAATAAAAAATAATAATAATTTGACTTATTTTTAACTTTTTAATGACAGACCCTTTATGGTCCCCGGGAGCCCTAAAGGTTAAAAAAAAATCCATATATTTTGTTATGGTTTGAAAATGAAAAATATCAAAATGCCCCCGCATGCTTTAATTTTTCCGTGTGCGGCCCTCAGTGGAAAAAGTTTGGACACCCCTGTCCTAAAGCCATTTGATATTGCAGAGCTGTGGCTCATGAAGCCCAATGGGTGAAGGCAGCTGGTTGGCAGCTGTGGGGACTTTGTTAACCTTTACCTCAGGGCAGGGAGGACAGACGCAGGAACGCTCTGCCTAATAATTCATTGCACCGAAAGCAGGCCAGCATGCAGCTTTGACAAATGTGTAAAGTTGACATGTATTTTGGCATATAAGTGAATTATAATAAACATTTAAAAACAGGTAAAAAAATCACACAAGCTCCTCCTTTGGCTACTGATGTAAACAGTAACGCAGGAATTTGCAGTTCTGGAAAGTGTACTAAATAATGGGCCATACCCAATTTGTAAAAGGTCACAGTGCAAGCCTTACCAATACAAAATATTCAAGATCACTGAACGATCTGCTTTCAAAGTTTGATCACAATAAAAAAAACAGAAGAGCAGTGTCACAATATCAACACAATATTTTAACTATGTCCCTCTACTGTTACTGCATACAAACAATTGAGCAAAACAAATTCAATAATACATAATAACTACCGGTAAACAGCAATAACTTTCCACTACTCATTTAAAAAAAAAAAAAGAGTTTTTTTTTCCAATAACCAGAAACTTACTCCCTGAATTTGTAAAAATGAACATAATCAGGTGGAAAACTGACGAAAAAAAGAACATTTCTATCAGCACTGAGTTCTGCCAAGCAAGCCTAGAAACAACATTTTGAAAAACAAGACTACATTTCCGGCAATTTGGTGTGTCTACACCGTATTTTAACCTTTAGATGTATTCTCATCTAATGACCTATTTTGGCTGTCTTCATGTCCCATGTAATGTAACACAGAATTTGTAGTCTTTTTCAGTAGATAATTTAATAACATTATCATTGGAAATGTAATGTACAATTATATAACATGCATGCAAATAACTCGGAAAAAGTTTCTCATTTGGGAACGCCCCCTTGGGTAATATTCTTCCGGTGTTTTGACCTCTGTTTTGTCTTTAATGTCCTTTGTGTTCTTTGATGTGTGCTATGGCTATGAGTTGATTTTTCCCTTGGCCTCAGTCTGGACCCCCTCTCCAGGGGCCCAGGCTTAGACCGATTTTTTTTTTTTTTTTTCGAGCCGCCTCTTTCAGCCAGGGGACCAACAATGTACATGGAACAATGTACATGTTTTTGTGATTGGCATTGAAAGCCACTTTCTTTTTTATGGAAATGGGCCGATACTGATCAGTGGCCGATCGATCGGGGCATTGCTACCTGTTGTGCCTCTATGTGAAAGCCTTTTATTATGTCAACCTCTTTTTAAACAGCTCTCAGGTTATTTAGAACAATCTCTTTACTTTTTCCCTAGCGATAACTCAGCAGTTCTTCGACAATGCAAATGAGCTCTTTAAACATCCACTACTTTATCCTTTATGCATATTTTCTACAGCCCAAAGTCGTGTTTCTACTAAGGCAGTATCCAATAAGGGTTTGTGAGGAAAAGCTATATTTAAGTGACCCTTTCTTGATTGTTGTTACTCCAGCAATAAACCTTACCTTAGGAGGTGACTGTTGCTGCTGTGCCTGCTTTGCAGAGGTGGCCTGCACATGTTGAGGATGAGGATGATGGTGGTGGGGATGCAGTGCTTGTGAAGAAGACTGGTGGCCTTGCAGTAGCCTGAGGGCACGAGGGATAAATTCTGGCGCCAGAGGGTTGAGAACATAGGTCTTCTTTAGCTCCAGGGCTTCGAGCTGAGCCTTAATCTGCTCGAAGGTGATGCCATGGAGGCTTTCGTTTTCATGACAGATGGACACAAAATGCTCCCAGAACTTTCTGAAAACAGAGGAAAACAACTTCAGTGGTATTCGTATTACACTGCAATTCTATCCAGCAGCGATTGCCGCCATCGTGCGGAGCCCATGTGATCATGGCCACTACTGTTCTTTTAGATACCGCTGCATACTGATTTCCTACCCTGTGCACTTTTAAGCGACGGACAGGAAGTGGTCTGCTTAAAAGTGGACTAAAACGTGAAGCATCGGTGTGGAGGCAGATATTTAGACATACTAAACACACAAGACTGCCGATTGACGTCTTCACAGCCGGTGTTGAGCCTGCTGAGGTTGTGTCATGTCGGTGGTGTGAAGAGATTATTCTGGACGCCCGGAATACCCGGAAGTCGTGAATGGAGGAAGACGAGTGCAGAAGATGACGACAGCAGTATGCCATTGTTCAGTAGAGATGAGAACATAAGCTTGAAATAACAACAATGCACTTCAGGTAATAAGGAACTTTACTGAATTAAACAAATTAAAGGGGAACATTATCACAATTTCAGAATGGTTAAAACCATTAAAAATCAGTTCCCAGTGGCTTATTATATTTTTCGGAGTTTTTTTCAAAATGTTACCCATCACGCAATATCCCTAAAAAAAGCTTCAAAGTGCCTGATTTTAACCATCGTTATATACACCCGTCCATTTTCCTGTGACGTCACATAGTGAATACAAACAAACATGGCGGAAAGAACAGCAAGCTATAGCGACATTAGCTCGGATTCAGACTCGGATTTCAGCGGCTTAAGCGATTCAACAGATTACGCATGTATTGTAACGGATGGTTGTAGTGTGGAGGCAGGTAGCGAAAACGAAATTGAAGAAGAAACTGAAGCTCTGGAGCCATATCGGTTTGAACCGTATGCAAGCGAAACCGACGAAAACGACACGACAGCCAGCGACACGGGAGAAAGCGAGGACGAATTCGGCGATCGCCTTCTAACCAACGATTGGTATGTGTTTGTTTGGCATTAAAGGAAACTAACAACTATGAACTAGGTTTACAGCATATGAAATACATTTGGCAACAACATGCACTTTGAGAGTGCAGACAGCCCAATTTTCATCAATTAATATATTCTGTAGACTTACCCTCATCCGCGCTCTTTTCCTGAAAGCTGATCTGTCCAGTTTTGGAGTTGATGTCAGCAGGCCAGGGAAGCTAGGGTCGATATTCTTCTCTTGATCATCTTCGGTGGCATAAGGGACGGTGTGAGCCAAGACATCCAGGGGGTTTATCTCGCTCGTCTGCGGGAACAAACTGCCGCCATTGCTTGCCGTGCTACCGAGGTCCTTTGTCCCTGAATTGCTCACACACTCCGGCAGATTCAATGGGGGTCTGGCGGCAGATTTCTTTGACTTTATCGTTGGAAATGCATCTGCTTTGAGTGTCGCAGGATATCCACACATTCTTGCCATCTCTGTCGTAGCATAGCTTTCGTCGGTAAAGTGTGCGGAACAAACATCCAATTTCTTGCCACTTTCGCATCTTTGGGCCACTGGTGCAACTTGAATCCGTCCCTGTTCGTGTTGTTACACCCTCCGACAACACACCGACGAGGCATGATGTCTCCAAGGTACGGAAAACAGTCGAAAAAACGGAAAATAACAGAGCTGATTTGACTCGCTGTTTGAGAAAATGGCGGATTGCTTCCCGTTGTGACGTCATCGCTCCGAAAGCGAATATTAGAAAGGCGTTTAATTCGCCAAAATTCACACATTTAGAGTTCGGAAATCGGTTAAAAAAATATATGGTCTTTTTTCTGCAACATCAAGGTATATATTGACGCTTACATAGGTCTGGTGATAATGTTCCCCTTTAATTACTTATACTTTCTGTTGCACTTACATTAAAAGAAACACTATAAACCAGTGGTGTCCAAAGTGCAGCACAAAGCTATTATTGGGCCCACAGCTTGTTTTATATTATAGTATTGTAAAAATGAAATTGGTTATTCCCAGAGCCCCAAAAAAAGTCTGCGGGCTATAGAGCGTTTTCTATTCGGGCTCCAGTACTCTGGAATGCCCTCCCTGTAACAGTTAGAGATGCTACCTCAGTAGAAGCATTTACCGTAAGTCCCACCTTAAAATTCATTTGTATACTCTTGCCTTTAAATAGACCCCCTTTTAGACCAGTTGATCTGCCGTCTCTTTTCTGCTCTGCCCCCCTCTCCTGCGTGGAGAGGTTATTAGGTGACCACAGATTTTGCGCTAGCTGTTCAAAGTCGGCACCCAGGGTGGACCACTCATCTGTATATCAGTTGGGGACGTTTCTGCGCTGCTGACTTGTCTCCATTCAAGATGATCCCCTGCTGGCCCCACTACAGACTGGACTCTCACACCATTAATTAGATCCACTCGACATCCATTGCACCGGTCGCCCAGGGGGTGGGAGGTCCCAACATCTGCGGTCCCCTCCAATGTTTCTCATTGTATCCCATTGGGTTGAGTTTTTTCTTGCCCTGATGTGGGATCTGAGCAGAAGATGTCGTTGTGGCTTATGCAGCCCTTTGAGACACTTGTGATTAAGGGCTATGTAAATAAACTTTGATGAGATAGGCTCCAGCACCCCCCCATGATCCCGAAAGGGATAAGCAGTAGAAAAATGGATGGATGGATGATTGATGGTTATTAATGGGATGTACTATTAGAAAGTATTTGTCATCTATACTACAAAGCTTATAGGCTTACAATAAAGCAGGGGTCGCCAACCAGTCGATCTCGAAACAGGCACACATCTCAAACCCATACCATACCGCGATGCACGAGACCATGATACACTGTCTTGTTTCGCAAACGTAATTTGCATGACGTGCAAATCCCAATAAATAAATAAAAATCGTGTTGCTGCAATGCATTAAGGCTGGCTGCAGCAACACGTTTAAGCAAATGGGGCCTTGGACTTTTGTAAAGTTTGGATATTATTTTTCTGTCATTTAAATGTGTAAGTTATAAAAAAAAAACGCCATCATTAATACTAATATAAAATAAATAGAGCCATGAATGTTCAATAATAGGTTGCTTGGATCAAATGAAAGGTAAAAGTATAAAATATCTATATGTGGCAGTATCGGAGAATGTTATGTATGTAGTGCATTTAAGTACCCTTTATTAAAACTGGAAACATAAGTGTCACTACTTTGTAAAGAAAGGGGGATACTTAACTCCTAAGATATGCACTAATAATATATCCATAAAAATAATAATATATTATTATGATTCATATTGGCAACATTGGATGGGAGTGTGAATGTGCGATGAGCTAGAGACTTGTCCAGGGTGTACGCCGCCTTCCACCCAAGTGCAGCTGGGATAGGCTCCAGCACCCCCTGCCGCCCCGAAAGGGACAAATGGCAGAAAATGAATGGATGGATCCATTAATGATAATTTATGTGTAGCAGCTAACTAATCTCTACACTCTAAAGTAAAGGGACTCTTGACAGATGTATAATCAACTTTAAGTGAATAATAACTGGGTTGTGTCCCATCTTTAAAAAGTAAAAAATATTGTTCATACATGTGTTTTAAAAAAAGCTGGGTTCAATCAAATCCATACAATATTTTTTTCTAATTTATGTAAACATATCAAGTGTATGTTTTTTTTTTTTTTTAAACGCATGTAAAAACCATTTATTCATATATAGAGATAGGGACATAAATAGAAATAGAGCGATGGACAAAAATAGAGAGAGTGGAATAGAGAGAGTAATAGAGAGATAAAGAGATATATATAGAGAGAGAGGTAAAGAGAGAAAGAGAGAACGAGATAAAAGAGGAAAATGAGATAGTGCTAGAGACAAATAGAGAGGGAGAGGGAGATGGAAATAGCGAGAGAGAGAAAAATAGAGCTAGAGATCGACACACACATTTAGACAAATAGAGAGAGATCGAGAGAGAGATGTAATTAATATCTGCTAATCAAGGGTGCTATATCAGTATTGTGTCAAAAGTGGAAAAAACGGGAGAGCCCGAGCCTGTATTTACCTGCAGCGTCCCACAGAGCACAGTGCAATTGGGTCTCCCACCACCGCAACCAGCGACTGAGCTCTTGTGATGGCTGTGTTAAGCAGCTTGTAGTTGGACAAAAATCCATAGTCCAGGTCCTCCGTGGAGTCCTCCACTAGCTGCTCTTTCCTCTTGATGGCCGTCTGCTTGTGCTTGCAAGTATGCCGCGTCCGCACCGTGCTCAGAAACAGCACCCTGAACTGCTTACCTGTAAGAAGGTGCTTTGGTTGAGTATATCAGACCTCCTTCAAAAATGTAAGATCCTTGTTGAGAAATGATCACAGACACATTTACCTGTCGTTGCTATAACATTTAAAATCAAGTTTTCTGTAGTTTCTTTTCTGATGCTAAATAATTAATTTTAATTTTAAGGAACTGCAAAACTGCATTCTCAATCTGCTTGTCATAAATATCAACTAAACGCTTTAAAGGGAAACAGCTTCTTTTTTTTTTTTTTTTTTTAATTGTGGCCTTCATCCAAAAACCTTATTTCAGACAAGAACACACATGTGCATTTTAAACAGTTGAAAACTGATAGTAAGAGGCAGCTAACAATGCAGGTGATGGGGTTATGATCTAGTCCGCCAATAAAGCACTCTAAAAACATCTAAAAAACAACAACACTGTTTTACACACATGTTGTAATTATGTATGTAATGAAGCAACAAGCATATTCATGATAGCACCATAATACCATAAATTCCAGGCTATAAGCCGCTACTTTACTACACTTTTGACTACTTTTACACTGCAGGCCAAAGTGGCCCAAATCCGATTTTTTTAAGATCTGATTTTTTCCAGCTGACTGTTTACACAGCAAGTAAAATGTGATATTTATCTGCCTCCAGTGTAAATGCGCATGTGGTCCCAACGTGGCCTCGACGTCACTTGCATGCGCACTTCGATTAAGTGAAAACAAAGGAAGTTGACCGGGAGCAGGTCGCTACTACTACAAAATAAATTAAAAATCGCAACACCTTAAAAATTTGAGAACAAAGGGCTGTAAACCACAAAGAAATACAAGCAAAAGACATACTAAAAAATAACATTTAAAACAGAGGTAAAATACACATTGAAAAAGCACTCACTCTTTTCTGTGTCTCCCTCTCACAGACAGCAAGCGCACCATCTTACACACGTCACATACTGTCACGACACACGTCACATACTGTCACGTCATACGTCACATACTTATACGTCCTCTCCCAGCAGAGAGGTAACAGCATGGCTAACGTTAGCTGTGATGCTAGAGCAGCCGTGTGACCAACGCTCCCTCTAAGGTGCGCGCCTGTGCAATTGCGCACTGTTTAAGCGTCCTCTGCGCATAGCAATTATATGCCACGCACAAAATCAAATAAAAAAATAAGCGCATAACAATTTTCGACACACAAACACGACAGAGAAAACAGTTTTCGTCATCATTGTTCAAATATTGTAACGTCTGTCGAGACGCTTATCTCCATTCGGTGCCACACGTCCACACCATCAAAATGCCGAGGCAAACATTTCCACATCAACACCGCATGAAAAAATTAGTGATTTTTTTAGTTGTGATTTCCTTCTCTGCATGAAAGTTTAAAAGTAGCATATATTAATGCAGTATGAAGAAGAATGTTTTAATGTAGACATGCAAGCCTTGAAAGAAAATGTTGAAAATCAAGACTACATTTCCTGCAAATGGATGCATTTCTACCCTATATTTTAACTTTAGATTTATTCTCATATCAAACTCTTTTGGCTGTCTTTTTGACACTTACATCCGGCGCCCCCCTCCACACTCCGGATTATAAATAATGTAAATAATTCAATGTGATTATCTTGTGTGATGACTGTATTATGACGATAGTATATATCTGATAGTATATATCTGTATCATGAATCAATTTAAGTGGACCCCGACTTAAACAAGTTGAAAAACTTATTCGGGTGTTACCATTTAGTGGTCAATTGTACAGAATATGTACTTCACTGTGCAACCTACTAATAAAAGTCTCAATCAATCAATCAAAACACATAGAATCATCATACTGATGTGATTATATGCATCAAGTGTTCATTCAAGGCTAAGGCAAAATATCGAGATATATATCGTGTATCGCAATATGGCCTTAAAATATCGTAATATTAAAAAAAGGCCATATCGCCCAGCCCTAGTTTCAATGACGCCATTTCTGTTTGTCATGTATAATTTTGTCTATTTTGTGTTTATCCTTGAATAAACAGGTCAGTTTCTTGTTACCAACCATTGTGTATTATTCAAACTCCCCTAATTCAGCTGGCTAGTTGTTATCAAGAGTACTAAAACCCTTTTCAACATGATTCTGACAACTAAGTAGGCTAAATAACTTTAAACTTTAATACATGCTCGGATAGGCCAGTATCGGTATCGGATCGGAAGTGCAAAAACAATATCGGTATCGGATCGGAAGTGCAAAAACCTGGATCGGGACATCCCTAGATGAAATATTCATTTCCGCTGGCGACCGAGTCTTTCCGGCGCACACGAGTTACGTAGCGCGCCCAAAGTTGACTAAAAAAAAAAATCACATTCAGGTCACATTGCATTTAGACTGAAGTCACATTTGAAAAGGTTAGGTTCCAATTGGATTCAGGACTACTTTTTGATGTGGCCTGAATCTATTAACCTGACTCTCGCCAGATCCTTGTAGTTCGCTGAGCTCCACATAAGGGTCTGGGCTCGAAGGCATTGCAAACTCCTTCCAAATAGCAAAAAATAATGAACCAATCAGGATCGCAGTAAAAAACAAACAAACAAGCAAATACGCTGAGAAGGTGTGCTATGGCGTCATCTTTTGTATTGTTTCACTTTTACAAATTCCGCAGTAAACAGTGGAGTTATTGATTCTGTTTAGTCGATTGGAAATCTAGCTTACGCAGCTCGTGGGTCCATGACGATGACTTCTGTTTTGCTTGAACAGCTGTTTTACTGCAGTAGTACAGACACCATTTGGAAACAATTAAGATATGTAAATAAACATTTATTTTTCTATGTAAATATATTTATTTAACAACGTATATATATAAGGCTTATAGTCTGGTGCGGCTAATATATGGAAAGTATTTTTTTTCCATAAAATGTAGTAGGTGCGGCTAATATACCGGTGCGCTCTATGGTCTTGAAAATACAGTAATATTTACAGTATTTTGCTAATTTTAAGCATTACGGCAATTTCATTCTAGAGTACATTGATTTCACAGAGCACTTATCAACACAGCGTTAATATGCGATGTCTGGCCCAAGCCCTGCGGCCCTCCCATTATGTAGTTGAATAGCCCTGGCCTATGGTGAGCGAATATTTGGCTCTAGAGGTTGCTGATGAATCTTACAAACAAACTCCTCCTTGCATGACAAATTTCAAAATCAGGCATTAACTAGAGTGCCGTCTGTGTCTCTGCGTC
The DNA here is from genome assembly GCF_033978685.3 of Nerophis lumbriciformis. Taxonomy (NCBI): domain Eukaryota; kingdom Metazoa; phylum Chordata; class Actinopteri; order Syngnathiformes; family Syngnathidae; genus Nerophis; species Nerophis lumbriciformis. The sequence goes on from NC_084574.2 coordinate 13,118,354, forward strand.
CAAGTGTGATTAATAAGGGAGCCAGCGATTTGTAGAAAGCTTCTGGGTGGAAAGCAAGTGGAAGGTGCAGGGGAAAGACTGGCTGAATCTCTTATTCTGCTTATAATGAGAATTGATGAAGGTCAATGTGACCACTGGTAACTGCAGTGGGAAATGCTAAAGAAGGATATGCAGTTTTCTCACAAACTAAAAGAGGAGATAGGTAAACATGTATTAATATATATTAACAAAGGCTTTGGGATGTAAGTTTGTTTGTGGCTTCTACTTAATGACCATTACAACTTCTGACAGTAAGAAATCTTGTCAGTGCACAAGTAATTAGCAGTCTTGGCAAAAACAGACTAAAAATCATACCGTACCAACTTTGTGGGCTGCATTTACAACAAGACCATCATTTTAAATGGCAATAACCATCATATTGATACAATCACATTTAAATTCAACAAGACAGAGGTAAGTGAGTACTATAGCTTATATTTAACACAAAAGGTAACACTTTAGTATGGGGAATATATTCACCATTAATTAGTTGCTTATTAACATGCAAATTAGTAACATATTGGCTCTTAATTAGTCATTATTAAGTACTTATTAATGCCTTCTTCTGCATGGCCTTATTATACAACCAGTAAGCCATTAACTAAGAGTCCATACCTGCCAACTTTTGAAATCAGAAAAACCTAGAAGCCAGGGTCCAGGGGCCGCAGGCCCCGGTAGGTCCAGGACAAAGTCCTGGTGGGGGGTTCAGGCTTCGCCCCCCGACGCAAAATGATTATTAGCATTCAGACAGGTTAAAATGTTGCTAAAACCATCACTTTTCTATCAGTCACAGTGACTTTTCAAAACAAAAATATTACAGCAAAAATCATATGGGTTGATTGACATGTTTATTCTGTAAGCTAACTTCAATACCGGTAGTTTGAAATTATTTTGACAGTTAATGCCAGTTATCCTGTCAACCTTTCACAAGACTTCAATTTGTTAATTGAAAGTATAAACAGTATAAACACTTTTTACAGTAAACAAATGGTAAAACAGTACTAAACAATTCCATAAAAAAAAAAAATTGGTGTCATTATCAACTTTCTGTCCAAGCTTGTATAATCTACTGCCTTGTTCAATTGTAAAAAATATTCTGGGCCTAAAATTCACATTTCTATCACAATTATCATACTGTAAACATGGTAAGCTAACTTCATTAAAATTAATAGTCCTGTCAATAGCATGGAATTACAATTCAAATGTAGTTTTTTTGTAAGCCTTTCAAAAGAATTCAAAATATGAAAAATTAATGAAAATTAATTGAAGCCATCAGACACTTGAAAAGTGGCACATCACATCTCTAATGTAATCATTTTAACTTTTCAACAGAAATCGCACTGCAAAAATATTAAGGACATACTTCTGTATTTTGGTAGTTATGCTGTCAACATTTAACAAGATTTCTTCAACTTGGACTTGAAAGCATAAATAGTATAAACACTTTTAACAGTATAACAGTACTAAACAATTCCAATAGATAACATTGGTGTCATTACCTTTTTGTGGCTAAAATCCGAAAAACGTTGAAAGTTTTCCACTTGTATCGCTAGCAACGGAATTAGACTTGTGTTTTTTTGTCCCAACGTGGTCTTTTACATCGCTAATTCCTCCATGTCCGATCGAAAAATCTTGTCTGCACAAGGTGCAATTCGCGTAGTTTTCACCCTTTTTGGAACGGATAATTATTCCTGGATAGGCTTTTGAATATTCTTCACGGAATGACTGCAGTTTTCTTTTCGGTTTAAGACTCGTATGCGATTTTTCTCCGGCTGATTCCATGATCGTTCGCTCGTTTGGAAACAATGACAACAGGTGCCTTGTGCTTGGCAGCGGGGCTATAAATAGCCTCGCGGAATGGCTCGATAGGAAGTTACGGGAAGCAGGTCGAATGTCATTGTTGTTACGCGATTTCGTGAATAAAACTTTAAAAAAAAAAAAAAAATTTTAATTAATGAAAAACCGTATTTTTTATCACTGCAACCGTAACCCGGAATAGGTTGATGAAAACCGTACTAATTACGGGAAAACCGGAGTAGTTGGCAGGTATGAGAGTCTTCCCTCGATAACCTCAGAATTATTGCTTATTAGTAACCCTAACCCTAACATGTTCCCCTAGTCTCCAAATAACTCTAAATTAAGTCTTTGTTACTTAGAATATGTTCCCCATACTACGTGTTACCACACAAAATACCGTGATAGAAGGCTTTCACTCACCCTGGACATTGAGTACTCTCTCCACGCTGACCTCATGCATTCTCTTCTTTCTGAGCTCAGCACGAATGCGAAAGACCTGGTCAGAATATGGCGAGACCACTCCGATGCTACCCTCGTCCAGCTTGCCCCAAGCTACCGGCCATTTCTTGCGCAACTCCTCTACTCGCTCCACAATCTCAAACACCTGTGGAACAAAAAAGAAACAAATTCTTAGATTGTAGGTCTTTACGCAACCAAGTACCGGACAAAACTGTCTGATTTTAAACAAATGTTCTTGAAGATAAAGGACTAGACACAGGTTGCAACTACGATGGTATTTGGAGGGGGGTTAGCGTTTGAAGCTGAAAGGAGGATATATATGGTAAATGCCACTAAGGCATTTAAGGTCATAAAATACCAAACAGGCTAAATGTGAAAATAGATCTGTTGTAAAGCCTCTGAAGCAACAAGCGTTCTAGTGAAAACCACAATTCTATCAATGTGGGCTGTTAGGAATTTAATGTGTCTTTTTATAATCTTGCAACATTAAATTTTATTATGACCAGGGGTTCAGAAGCTTAAGAAAACAATTTATAGCACTTGAAGCTAAGCCTACAAAAAACACCACTATAATTTAAACAGGCACTTTTTTAATGATGTCAACAGATACGGTCTTCTGTCAGCATGGCCACGTCTATTGTTGACAATTGGAGCGGATTATGAAACATCCATGGCAAAGCTGAATGAAATGAGTGGAAATAAGGGTCAGTGGTCAATCTGAACGAGTCAGTGAATCATGCAGTAACAAACGTCTTCTAGATTAAAGGCAAGGGTTTCATGTTTAATTATCGTTGAACTGACTGTAAGTTAGCCACATTACCGTATATTTCGGACTATAAGTCGCATTTTTTTTTTCATAGTTTGGCCGGGGGTGCGACTTATACTCAGGAGCGACTTATGTGTGAAATTATTAACACATTACCGTAAAATATCAAATAATATTATTTATCTCATTCACGTAAGAGACTAGACGTATAAGATTTCATGGGATTTAGCGATTAGGAGTGACAGATTGTTTGGTAAACGTATAGCATGTTCTATATGTTATAGTTATTTGAATGACTCTTACCATAATATGTTATGTTAACATACCAGGCACGTTCTCAGTTGGTTATTTATGCCTCATATAACGTACACTTATTCAGCCTGTTGTTCACTATTCTTTATTTATTTTAAATTGCCTTTCAAATGTCTATTCTTGGTGTTGGGTTTTATCAAATACATTTCCCCAAAAAATGCGACTTATACTCCAGTGCGACTTATATGTTTTTTTCCTTCTTTATTATGCATTTTCGGCCGGTGCGATTTATACTCCGGGGCGACTCATACGCCAAAAAATACGGTACAAAAAGGTTATACATATACAAATCTTATTGTTTTTGTTCTTTATTAGTATTACAATTTTAACTTTTTTTCATTAACTGATGCTTTTTCCTCAATTGTTGCTGTTTTTTTAGGGCCATTAAAAAACCCAGCCATGTTTCACAGGTCGACTTATAGTCCGAAAAATACGGTAGATTAATCGTTTAAATCGATTAGAAAAAAGCATTGACATTTTTTGCTTCGATTATTTGTTTATTTAATGAAAATGACTGTATGGGAGTGCCGGGAACTAAAAAAACTCCGACATTGTTTTCGCACGACTTTGCTACCAAATGAGGGCCGTGCTTGTCAGGTGCTGTGTGTGTGTGTGTGTGTGTGTGTGTGTGTGTGTGTGTGTGTGTGTGTGTGTGTGTGTGTGTGTGTGAGAACAGCGGAGTAGCAATAAGGAGAGATGTCGCAAAGAAAAGCAACAGTAGAAAAAAAGAGGGGAAGAGAGCAAAGTATGAGGGAAAGCTATTAACGATAAGCCCGGAAAAGCTCCCGACGGTTAGTATTACTGTTACAAATTAAAATAATCAAAACATTTGTTTGACAGCTGAAACTCACAGACTGGCACCATCTCGCTCTATATCATGTGTATGTTTCAAAATGATTCAACTATCCATCCATTCATCCATTTTCTACCGCTTGTCCCGTGGTGGCTGGAGCCTATCCCAGCTGCATTCGGGCGGAAGACAAGGTACAGCCTGGACAAGTCGCCACCTCATCGTAGGGCCAACACAGATAAACAGACAACATTCACACTCACATTCACACACTAAGGACCATTTAAATTGCCAATCAACCTAACCCCAGGTGCATGTTTTTGGCGGTGGGAGGAAGCCGGAGTACCCGGAGGGAACCCACGCAGTCACGGGGAGAACATGCAAACTCCACACAGAAAGACCCCGTGCCGGGATTAAACCCAGGACCTTCTTATTGTGAGGCACATGCACTAACCCGTGTCACCGTGCTGCCGATTCATCTATTCAATGTCAAAATATAAACAGTAGAAATAAAAATGTCAGTTACAGTCTTGTTCTAAAACACCAAAGAAAATTTAATTTAGCATTTAGCAAAGTTAAAGTTAAAGTTAAAGTACCAATGATTGTCACACACACACTAGGTGTGGCGAAATTATTCTCTGCATTTGACCCATCACCCTTGATCACCCCCTGGGAGGTGAGGGGAGCAGTGGGCAGCAGCGGTGGCCGCGCCCGGGAATCATTTTTGGTGATTTAACCCCCAATTCCAACCCTTGATACTGAGTGCCAAGCAGGGAGGTAATGGGTCCCATTTTTATAGTCTTTGGTATGACTCGGCCGGGGTTTGAACCCACAACCTACCGATCTCAGGGCGGACACTCTAACCACTAGTCCACTGAGTAGGTCATCACATATCCACAATCATGTGTGTTCTTAAATGTGTATTCCACGTCTTCATGTCGAGGGCAGTTTTGATTTGGGCTTACATGGTAAACAACTCAAATGAATGTGTTGGGCAATGTTTTTTGCAGACGCATACATTTGTCCAAACGTGGCCAAGTAGACGCTTTGTGGGTTTCCTGGACGTCGTCGACATCGCTAAAAGAAAAATATAAGGAAGAGAATCCCTCTGCTATCTTCCACTAGTTTTTTTAATATATACATCACCCGCTTGAATAATCCCTCTTCTCTTCTCAGACTCTCTCGTCGTCATTGGGATGTGTGTCTGTTGTGATTTCCCTTCCTGGTTCCATAGCCCGCCCTATCTTGCCTCTGATTAGCCGGTCTGTAATGTTTTGCCTTAAACTTAACCAATCGTGACTCATCATAGTAAACCAACCAACCAACCATGGATTTTCTTAAACGTAAACCAACCAATCATCATTGATGTTTCCCGTATATTTTGACCCCTGCCCGTGGAGTTGCTTCACTACGTAGCTTCCATTTTAAAGTTACCGTATTTTTCGGAGTATAAGTCGCACCTGCCGAAAATGCATAATAAAGAAGGAAAAAAACATATATAAATCGCACTGGAGCCCGGCCAAACTATGGGGAAAAAACTGCGACTTATAGTCCGAAAAATACGGTAATCATTTTTAATGGAAAACCGTAGTTTTTACCACTGGATTATCAAAAACTGTACTCGTTACGGGAAAAACCGTAGTTGTTGGCAGGTATGGCAAGGAGACGGATCAAGATTTTAACACACATTGTAGGTCGGAAAAAACGAAGAAAAAGAGAAAATATTTTTTATATTTTTACAGAGATAAAAAAACACGGATTTCCGAATATAGACGCAAAAATAACATGCCTGTTAACGACACTGCACTCTGTATTTTTTGTTCCAGCTGACAAACTAATTATGACACGCTGTCACATTCAGTTCAGCTGAACCCCCTTTACTCACGAGTAGCAACCGTGTTTTATTTATTATTTTATACCAATATTAATTCACTCAAAAATGTGAAAAATGGAGGTATAATATAATGATACATAAAGTTGCTTTGAGGCAAGATAGCATCCACTGTGACTGACAGGTCTCTGCTTGTCGTTTCACGTCACTCTAGAGTGCCGCATTTGTGTGTCATTAAAAGACGTTTTGCTTACATGTGTTCCAGTTCCTTCTGTCTCTTGACTACAAACTGGACGATTGAGCATTACATTTGCTCACTGAGTCTTTTTATTTATATAATAAACACCACACACACACATGCATCGGTAGCTGTCAACACAATATGTCTGGTCAATGACTCAAATACGTCTGTGTGCAACATAAACACAAATTATAATTCCTATTGTTACAAAACACACACTCACATTAATTGTATTGTTTTATATGATATATTTGATATGATATATCATGCAAGAGGTCTGTGTTTTGCACATGCATGCCATAATGTAATGAATACAGAGTGATGGATCTGTGTGGTCTTTACAAGGAGATGACATAACTGCATTTCACCTTGCACTGCACACATAGTTGACTTCTTTAAGACTTATAAAAAAATGATAAAAGACTTCCCTGCTCTGAGATGTTACAGTACATCATGTTGGAGGTGTTCAACCTCTGGTACTAATATAAATTGCTAATTAAAATGCATTTCTTACTTCTTTTTTTCTACAAATTACATATAGTACCAATAAGAGTACCGATAAATACCGTTATTGATAAGGGTATCGTATGAATAAATTCTTAATGATGTACATTGCTGTTTATCAGTCTAATAAATGAGTACCGTATTTTTCGGAGTATAAGTCATACCGGCCGAAAATGCATAATAAAGAAGGAAAAAAAACATATATAAGTCGCACTGGAGTATAAGTCGCATTTTTGGGGGGAAATGTATTTGATAAAACCCAACACCAAGAATAGTGAACAGCAGGCTGAATAAGTGTACGTTATATGAGGCATAAATAACCAACTGAGAACGTGCCTGGTATGTTAACGTAACATATTATGGTAAGAGTCATTCAAATAACTATAACATATAGAACATGCTATACGTTTACCAAACAATCTGTCACTCCTAATCGCTAAATCCCATGAAATCTTATACGTCTAGTCTCTTACGTGAATGAGCTAAATAATATTATTTGATAGTTTACGGTAATGTGTTAATAATTTCACACAGAAGTCTCTCCTGAGTACAAGTCGCACCCCCGGCCAAACTATGAAAAAAACTGCGACTTATAGTCCGAAAAATACGGTACATATTACTAAAAATAAATATAACATTTCAGCATTAATCATATAAATTATCCGTTACAGGGGACAATATATGATTTTTTTTCTACCATCTTCAAGCCCCTTTCTGACTGTCTCTTGAGGATAGGCCGTTTTGTGGTCGGTCTTAATTACACGCCTCCACGACAACTACGTCTTCTCCGCGTCGTTTTTAGCTCTTCCATTCCATATGGAGTCTGCGGACAGTCATAGCTTTGAACTATACACTACTTTGTATTAAAAATGGCAAAAGCGGAGGATGCATGTTCATGTACGAGCCAGTCTGCCACACATAGAGGATAGAGGAAAAAGAAGGAACTTGTTGACTCCAACGTCGGACTACAATTGCAGACTCGCACAAAGCTCTTCGGGTAAACCTATTCCACATACGGAGATATCCGCTTACGTCACATGTTGGAAAAACGTCACAAGTTGTAAAAACGTCACAAGTTGTGCCAATTCTAAACAGCACGTTTGGATGAAGTATGAAAGGTAAGATTATTTTAAAATATTTCCGCCATAAATTGATAGATTACTTGATTACCGTATTTTTCGGAGTACAAGTCGCACCGGAGTATAAGTCGCACCTGCCGAAAATGCATAATAAAGAAGGAAAAAAACATATAAGTCGCACTGGAGCCCGGCCAAACTATGAAAAAAACTGCGACTTATAGTCCGAAAAATACGGTACTACACCTTGATAGCTGCAGCCCTACATGAGACATAACACAAAATATAAGGAATTCCTTTTCATTATTAGCAGAGCAAACTACAACCTTAAACTAAAATGACCACAATGTATAGCACCAAGACTTAAATATATATTAAACAAATATCTGTGAATATTGTTCCACTGCTGTGTTCCCACAAGAGAGAAAACAGCTGTTTCAACTGAAATAGTTTTAAGACTTCAAACCTATTGGACAGCTTAAAGGGGATCTGCACTTTTTGTGGAATTTTGCCTATCGTTCACAATCATTATGAGAGACATGAACATGTTTTTTTTTTTTTTGTTTTTTTTTTTTTAAGATGATAAAAAAGGCTTGGAAGATGCAGCTAATGGGAGTCACTGTTGTAGTCTTTAAAGCCATCAAGACAACCTCAAAACCCTGCATCAACGTTTTATATACACACTGCAAATTTATACGTAACGTAGTAACAGACACATTCATTACAATGTTCAATATTTATCGTATTTTGGTCATTTTAAGCATTGCCGAAACTAGTTCTAGGCGCATTTATTTTTGTTTCCATAGCAGTGCACTTCCGACTTCTGGCAACAAATGTGTATGCTACTTCCGTAAACAAGGCGTGTGTGTCTTCTAATAATGGCAGACACGGTAAACAACAAAGACGTCAATCGGGCCTGGGCTGGCCCAGGAATCAGACTTTTTGTATTTTTATGTTATTTGTGGACAAATGAGGATTCACAACCTTATCTTTTTGAAGCTGAATATACGGAGGATGAACTACTGCTTCTAGAAGCCAGCACAGACAAAGAGTGAGACCTTGGAGCAGACGGAAGCCAAGAGAATGAGATGAAAGTGACTTGAAGTTGCAAACTGTGGAATTTGAAGCCATGCTATTTTGACATAAATGGCGTGCTTAACCAAAAACATCGGGAAAAAACTTCCCCGGTCAGCTGGACCACACAGACAACTGTCCATCGAGTGAGTCACACTTTATATTGATCATGATACATGCAGCATGTCATGCATGTATCATGACAGACAGCATACACTGTCCAACTAGCTGTGTACAAACAAAACATGAAATGTGGGCTAATACTTTACAGATACTGTAATATGATCGTTCATGTTGTTCACTCAGTACAGATTGTTCTATCGCAGTGTTGTGCATTATGCGTTTCGTGTTGACGAAAAAGCTAGCTTATCTCTTTTTGTAGCGAGCTTTTACGGCTAATACCGTAGCATGTCAATGTGTTACAACGCTAGAAAAAGAGTTCAGTGTTCGCTCTTACAATAACAAGGTTGCTACAGCTTGGTTATTATACAGGTAACGAAACATAATAGTATTGTTGCTGGTTTTTGAAAGCATTTTTAAAGTGATTTAAAGGTAGTATTGATTAGCTGTATTGCTAGACACCAAAAATGAGCCGATTTTTACATGTTAGAAAGCAAAAAACACAACACCTTTTGTCTTCCTTTCTTTCATTATGATTGTGAAAAGTAGGCAAAATAAAATAAAAAAAATGCAGTTCCCCTTCAATACTTTAACAAGCATTCTAGTACCTCAGCGTTGTTGTAGTAGGCAGTGCTGTTCTTCTCCTGGACATCTTCTCCTCGTGCGGTGAAGAAGGTTAGAGGGTAGAAGTCCTTATGAGAAGGCTGCTTTCCACTTGCCATCAGCTTACCATCATAAAACAACTCTGACGTGTAGCTGTAGTATGAAGACAGAAGTAGGAGAAACTATCCATGATTTAAACTGAAAATTTAAGCAACTACATCCCTTTGCTAATCATTCATTCCAGCGAGCTGAGGGCTCACACCTACTTGATAATTGCTTCATGCGAGCGGTAGTTCTCGCACAGAAGGATGCGGCAAGGGAATTCAGAAGAGTAGTGCTCGTACAGTCGGTCCAACAAGGACACGTGCAGGTTTCGCTCCCGGGCAAACTCGCTGTACACAAATGGACTGAGCTGCATATCAAAAAAAAGAGGACAACAATCAGAGAGAAACAACCAACCACTTATTCACGGTTAATTTACTTTTGTCTACTGCAGTCTTTTTCAACCAGTGTGCCGTGAGATACATTCTGGTGTGCCGTGGGAGATTATCTAATTTCATCTATTTTGGTTAAAAATATTTTTTGCAAACCAGTAATTATAGTCTGCAAATGATGTGTTGTTGTTGAGTGTCAGTGCTGTCTAGAGCTCGGCAGAGTAACCGTGTAATACTCTTCCATATCAGTAGGTGGCAGCAGGTAGCTAATTGCTTTGTAGATGTCGGAAACAGCGGGAGGCAGTGTGCAGGTAAAAATGTATCTAATGCTTAAACCAAAAATTAAGTTGATAGCCCCTAAGAAAAGGCATTGAAGCTTAGAGAAGTCTATGCAGAACGAAACTAAAACTGAACTGGCTACAAAGTAAACAAAAACAGAATGCTGGACAACAGCAAAGACTTACTGTGGAGCAAAGATGGCGTCCACAATGTACATCCGAACATGACATGACAATCAACAATGTCCCCATAAAGAAGGATAAAAACAACTGAAATATTCTTGATTGCTAAAACAAAGCAGGTGTGGGGCATAGCACTCAAAGGAAGACATTAAGCTGCTACAGGAAAATACCAAATAAAGCCACCAAGATAGAAGCGCAAGACAAGTAAAACAGCAAAAAAGTCCAAATAAGTCAGGCTGTGATGTGACAGGTCGTGACAGTACACCTACTTTGAGGCAAGAGCTATAGTGATGCATGCTTGGTTATGCTTTAAAGTCATATCCAACAATTGCGACAACGACTTTTTATTGTCAATATCGGCTGCTGAGTTTCATTTTTTAATGATTTCTGCTGGTGGTGTGCCTCCGCCTTTTTTCAATGAAAAAAATGTGCCTTGGCTCAAAAAAGGTTGAAAAACACTGGTCTACTGTATGTCTGCCGAGCCCTGAACCAGAGCATCTATTTATCAAAGTGACTTTATTGTTCCCAAACGTATGATTTATTTACTAGAAATAATGTATGCTTGCTCATCCATCTTTGCCAAACCCATACTGACAGAACAATAAATGACGTTCTACTATATGGCAGAAGGTATATAACCAACCCATGTATCCACCTATTCATACAAATCACGGTGGTGTGCCGTGAGATTTTTTCAACGTAAAGTATTGCCTTTGCTTAACTACGAGAAACTCACTATTTAAACAGTTGTATACATATATATTTCATAAAGATAGTTCTATAACTCTGATAATGGTCAGATACTGTGCAGCAATGCAGTGACTGCGTGAAGCACAAATGGAAACAGTGCACTGTGCTGTTTTAATTCCGCTTTTCTTTGCTCAAAAAACAGTGTGCACGAGTAATTAAAACAATTTTGCCCGTAGACTTTTGTGGAGGCTTCATTCGCTACCTACTGGTAATCCTCAACGCTGTCTAGAAAGCAGGAGAGGAAGATATAGGGTTTTAATTACATCTGTTGTCTTGGAAAGCTTAACGGACACCCTGAATTCATTCTATCTGTAGCGGAGATGCTCTACAGAACAAAGAACCACTGGCTGTTGTCAGCTGATTTAAAACAAATGCGTGAATATATAACTGAAACATACTAGACAATGTTAGGACCAGCAAATCATACTAAAAAAAATTGTGACGGTAAGGAAATTTCTCTACCAGGGCAAATCACAATCAATATTGTGTCTTGGTACTCACCTGCATGTGGTCTCCAGCCAACACAATGCGGGTGGTATTGCTAGCTAAGGCAAATGGCATGATAGTCTCACACTCCATGGCCTGAGCAGCTTCATCCAACAAGATATGAGTGAACAGGCCTGAACAGAAGGTATAAACAACAGTTACATTTAAGCAAGTATATAATTTAAAGAGTTCAAAACGTAACATATTTTATTTGTAACACTTTTCAATCATCCATCCATCCATTTTCTACCACTTGTCCCTTTTGGGGTTCACACTCACATTCACACACTAGGGCCAATTTAGTGTTGCCAATTAACCTATCCCCAGGTGCATGTTTTTGGCGGTAATAAATCTAAAATTGCTGAAGGGCAAACAAGATTTAAAACAAACCTTATTTATTAAAAACGGATAAGATACTAATAAGCTTTCTTAAAAAGAACAGTCTTTAGGAGTACCAAGTACAGGACCTCTGCTAAAATGTAATTATATATATTCAAACAAGTATTTTTAAGAGCAAAGAATTGTGTGGAACATCCACTGTGTCTCAACTTTTAATTTCTAAAAAGCAGTATTTTTCCATCAGTTTGGAAATTGCAGTTTCTCAGAAAAGTTATCTCACATGTTAATAATATAAGTGCCTCGCAAAGTGACGTTGAGCTTCGCTGGCTTCATCTTCTCCGGGTGATGGTAGCTTATCAAGTAGCTTTGGTGGTCAGCGGGTGCTTTCCCTCGACAGGGCACCTTGACTAGGGATGTCCCGATCCGATATTTGGATCGGATCGGCCGCCGCTATTTGCAAAAAAATGCGTATTGGCAAGGCATGGGAAAATGCCGATCCAGATCCAGTTAAAAAAAACAAACTCTGCTCCGTGTTTTCCAACGCACCTATTTAAATAATACATTCCACTTTTCTGCTGCTCCCTAATTTCCGTTCCGCATTTTCCAGCACACCAACACATCCACAGGTCTGTGGATTCTCACGCAGTTGCTTTTAGCTGCTGGCATTACGAGACAGGCTCTTCTCACTCTTTTCTGTGTCTGTGCTTCTCACAGACAGCAAGCGCACCTTCTTACACACGTCACATACTGTCACGTCATACGTCACATACGTATACGTCCTCCCCGAGCAGAGAGGTAGCAGCATGGCTAACGTTAGCTGTGATGCTAACGCAGCCGTGTGACCAACGTTCTCTCTAAGGTGCGCGCTTGTGCAATTGCGCACTGTTTAAGCCTCCTCTGCGCATAGCAATTATATGCCACGCACAAAATCAAATAAAAAAATAAGCGCATAACAATTTTCGACACACGGACACGACAGAGAAAACAGTTTTCGTCATCATTGTTCAAATATTATAACGTCTGTCAAGACGCTTATCTCCATTCGGTGCCACACGTCCACACCATCAAAATGCCTAGGCAAAAATTTCCAGATAAACACCGTATGAAAAAATTAGTGATTTTTTTAGTTGTGATTTCCTTCTCTGCATGAAAGTTTAAAAGTAGCATATATTAATGCAGTATGAAGAAGAATGTTTTAATGTAGACATGCAAGCCTTGAAAGAAAATGTTGAAAATCAAGACTAAATTTCCTGCAAATGGATGCATTTCTACCCTATATTTTAACTTTAGATTTATTCTCATATCAAACTCTTTTGGCTGTCTTTTTGACACTTACATCCGGCGCCCCTCTCCACACCCTGGATTATAAATAATGTCATTAATTAAATGTGATTATCTTGTGTGATGATAGTATATATCTGATAGTATATATCTGTATCATGAATCAATTTAAGTGGACCCCGACTTAAACAAGTTGAAAAACTTATTCGGGTGTTACCATTTAGTGGTCAATTGTATGGAATATGTACTTCACTGTGCAACCTACTAATAAAAGTCTCAATCAATCAAAACACATAGAATCATCATACTGCTGTGATTATATGCATCAAGTGTTCATTCAAGGCTAAGGCAAAATATCGAGATATATATCGTGTATCGCAATATGGCCTTAAAATATCGCAATATTAAAAAAAGGCAATATCGCCCAGCCCTAGTTCAATGACGCCATTTCTGTTTGTCATGTATAATTTTGTCTATTTTGTGTTTATCCTTGAATTAACAGGTCAGTTTCTTGTTACCAACCATTGTGTATTATTCAAACTCCCCTAATTCAGCTGGCTAGTTGTTATCAAGAGTACTAAAACCCTTTTCAACATGATTCTGACAACTAAGTAGGCTAAATAACTTTAAACTTTAATACATGCTCGGATAGGCCAGTATCGGTCAGTATCGGTATTGGTCAGTATCGGATCGGAAGTGCAAAAACAATATCGGTATCGGATCGGAAGTGCAAAAATCTGTATCGGGACATCCCTAACCTTGACCGACTCTGTTTTGGCTTGGAACGCTCGAGACAAACGTGGCCCGCTTTAACTCCGCCAGAGGTCATGTTTTCGCCAGGATTTGTTTGTTAGCAACGTAACTCAAAAACTTATGGCCGGATTCATAAAAAAATACAAAACAATTTCTCTTACTTACTACGAAGTGGAATACACTTCACTTTCTTTCCTCTTTACGGCGCTCTACACCCCTACATTGCGGTCCAGGACCGCGCAGAGGGTTCTGGGAGAGAGTTTATTTTCAGACCTGCCAAAGCAAAAGTGCCAGAAAAAAATTCCCCTCACCAAGTTTTTGTATGATACTGTCACGCGTCACGGCATTACTGTGAACATTTTGAAACCGCAATATCACGGTATCTACAATACCGTTATATACCTAGTCCCAAAACAAGCATACATCTTCAGAGCAAAACTTCATAAACTCCATGTATTTTTCTATGTTGAAACTGATGCTTGACAAATACTGAGACATCAAAACATCATTAGAATAGACTAAACATAATTTAAAATATACCCGTGACCATCTTTTGAGTATGCCAAGGCATAGCTTAGAGGATTTGAAATTGCACCATGTTAGATTCTCCTGCACCCATTGCTTCTGTTCTTGACAGTTTACATCACCATCAAACACCAGGCGAGTTTTTCAGCCAGAACGTGAGGAATAGGCTAATGCTGTAAAGTACATTAAAGACAGGCAGATGGTGTTCTCATGCAACAGAGCCCTCTCTATTGACACATTATGTGGTAGTCATTTGGCTCCGCTCGCAAAGGGGTTCGCCTACATTGTCTTTTACGCTACTTAAATGAGTTGAATCACTTACTATAAATAAAGGCCCTCGTCAAGACAAGTTTACAGAGTCCATGGGGACACTTAGACAGCATGGAACTGAATAAGCCAGACTTTTCTTGTGGGGCCCCTACATGATCAAGGAGCTGGGATACATTACAACATAATTTCTGTTGGACGCCACTAAGCAGCTTTTGCAATGAATAGGTTAGACTGCAATTCCTCAGTTCACATCAACCGTACTTTTAACTGACATACGCTACCATCAAATAATGCAAGAAAATGCCATCAACTAGCATTAATTACTGCAACTCAGACTGACTTTGGCTGATGTCAAGTACCCTCTTTAATCACTGACCCAAGGATTGATTTTGGATGTAGACAAATTTAGACACTTACAAACATGAACATCAAACACTGTTCTAGTAGATTTAATAAAAATGGAAAACTCCTTTGAAGGCTCATCTCTAAACACTGTCCAGTAGAAAGCAAAACCCCATGTTTACATAAGAAAGTGCAATTCTTAAAGATGTTCAGATAGATAATGCTGAGAGTTTGCAGTTATTATTAATTTTTCATCAGGAACAGGGAAATATTAATGTGCTGCCACTACATAGCTTCGCTTTTTGACACAATATTCAGGTTTAAAATGTTCTGGTTTACTACTTCTTATACAACAAATGCTCTATGTACTCTTTGATCAGTAAAAAACAATGCTGGAACTTCTGAAGAACCCGTAAAAACTATTCAAAATCTCGATGTGCTCTATCAGGTTGTGTTTGTCTTGACCTCTGTATGTATGATAGATTATCGCAAATCTTCAAGATGCAACTTTTAATCAAATTTGAAAAATAGGATATCGAGACTAATTTGGTGGATTTAAGGATTCCTTCTTTATAAATGCCAACTTGTTGGTAGGTTGGTATGGAATTGTAAATGGGTATTGGGTGGGTAGATTTTGAAATGAATTTACTGAATTTTGTATATTATATGATGATGTATATTTTAACTGTCCATAAACTGTATGCTTTTAGGGCTTAGGGATGTCCCGATCCAGGTTTTTGCACTTCCGATCCGATACCGATATTGTTTTTGCACTTCCGATCCGATACCGATACTGGCCTATCCGAGCATGTATTAAAGTTTAAAGTTATTTAGCCTACTTAGTTGTCACAATCATGTTGAAAGGGGTTTTAGTACTCTTGATAACAACTAGCCAGCTGAATTAGGGGAGTTTGAATAATACACAATGGTTGGTAACAAGAAACTGACCTGTTTATTCAAGGATAAACACAAAATAGACAAAATTATACATGACAAACAGAAATGGCATCATTGAACTAGGGCTGGGCGATATGGCCTTTAAAAATTGCGATATATTTAGGCCATGCCACGATACACCATATACCGGTATATGTGGATATTTTGCCTTAGCCTTGAATGAACACTTGATGCATATAATCACAGCAGTATGATGATTCTATGTGTCTACATTAAAACATTCTTCTTCATACTGCATTAATATATGCTACTTTTAAACTTTCATGCAGAGAAGGAAATCACAACTAAAAAAAATCACTATTTTTTTCATACGGTGTTGATCTGGAAATGTTTGCCTCTGCATTTTGATGGTGTGGGCGTGTGGCACCGAATGGAGATTAGCGTCTCGGCTGACGTTACAATATTTGAACAATGATGACGAAAACTGTTTTCTCTGTCGTGTCCGTGTGTCGAAAATTGTTATGCGCTTATTTTTTTATTTGATTTTGTGCGTGGCATAGAATTGCCGTGCGCAATTGCACAGGCGCGCACCTTAGCGGCTGCGCTAGCATCACAGCTAACGTTGCTACCTCTCTGCTCGGGGAGGGCGTATACGTATGTGACGTATGACGTGACAGTATGTGACGTGTGTAAGAAGGTGCGCTCGCTGTCTGTGAGAGGGAGACAGGAAAGAGTGAGAAGAGCCTGTCGTGTAATGCCAGCAGCTAAAAGCAACTGCCTGAGAATCCACAGACCTGTGGATGTGTTGAAGGTGTGCTGGAAAATGCGGAACGGAAATTAGGGAGCTGCAGAAAAGTGGAATGTATTATTTAAATCATGCGTTGGAAACACGGACTGGAGTTTTTTTTTTTTTAAACTGGATCTGGATCGGCATTTTCCCATGTCTTGCCAGTACGCATTTTTTGGCAAATATCGGCGGCCGATCCGATCCAAATATCGGATTGGGACATCCCTATTAGGGATTACCCTTTTGCAAACCGAACTCTGATATTAAAAAATGAAACAATAATGTCATATAAAATCGTCTGTAAATAAATAAATACATTTGTGACAGAACAGACCCTTGGATTCTTTTTTTGTTTGACAAATGACATGAAATATTTCTCACCGGGTTCCAAGTCAAGTTGGCAGAGGTACTGGGAAGTGCTGAGGGTGACCACAACCACACGATGCCTGAGGATGTCGTCCTTCGTGGGCATTTGAAAATTGAGTTGTGTGCTGGAGATGAGACAGTACTGCTGGACCACTTTGTGGACCGTCTTCACCCAGCGGTTTATAAAATATACCCTGGAGATAGAGATACAGAAAAAAGCATTGTTTCAAACCACAATTTGCCAACTTGGAGGTCACCAATGATTTACTTCAATATCATACGTGTTTAATACAAGTGGAAGAACCTCACTTTTTTCCAGTTGAATCCTGCTTCCATAAGCAAGCACATGAGCAAGCAGTCCCATATTAGGTTTGGGGTGGCAGTAGGGATGCAACGGTAAACGGTATAATGATAAACCGCGGTAAAATTCCAGTAATACCGTTTAAATTTGTCATTACCGAAAAAACTTCAGTTTTTTAGGCAACACTACCTACTTCCTGGAAACAGAAGGCTGCCGTGTATGCAAATAAGCACCGTTAAGCTCTGAAAAAAATGGTGGCAACTACATGGACTGCTCTGGAGATGTTCTCTCCAAGTAAACGGAGCCGATTGCTTCGTTTCATTTCATCATTTCTCATAATTTCTTTTTATTCCTTTCATGAAAATGCATATATACAAGCCATGTACAGTTCACACTCATTGTTTTTTTTTTCTTATGCATTTCCATGATCAGAAAGAAGCAGATGAAAGAATAATATTCTTATATTTATCTGCTCCCTTTTTTAACAAATTATTTTAGATTATTACTCAATTATTTAATTTCACTCGCTTCTACTTCCATGGACTCTCAACGTGTGTTAAAGAGCGCACTGCTGTTATTAGATAACAGGTGTAGACAGTATTGGAGACAGACGCATTTGTCCTGATTTACCATGCAGCAGGCGATGTGTGGGAACGTTGCCACAACTTGTTTATAAAGTCTTGTCGTGTGTTTACTGGGATGGTCACTCATCTTTTATTTAACTGCTAACGTTGTCAGTGTTCCCATAACATCAATACAAGCTAAATTGTTTGTCATCTTATCGAATTGAACGCAGCATGCGTTCTTGGCGTGGCACAAAGATTGTGTATTAGATGTGTGAGGTATCCCTCCTGTTTATATTTTGTTGGCCAAACTGTTGCACTGAAACACATGGTGTTGGAGAAGAACAACTTGCTTATTTGACTTCATCTTCATTAGCCAAGCTGCTTTGTGTTTTATATTGATATCAAAAAGTAAACACTAGTTGTTGTTTTTTTACAACACTTGTGTTTTTCCCATTTCACAAAGTTATTACTTTAAAAACCATTCATGTGACATAGCATTTTGTTAATGTTTTATGGTGTATAGTTAATTCCTATACGACATATTTCTGCTCAAACTCTTAATGGATCTGTCCAAATACAGTATGTAAATGTACATAACTTAAAAAAAAATACTTCTCTATGAAAATGTAAAAACAGAGATAAAGGCATGTAATGGAAAAAAAGCTGACACGTTGATACTATTATTGAAGAAAAACACAAATATTTGTCTTTAAATGTATGGAAAACAGACTTTTTTTAGACATTAAAAATGACGTGATGGCGTCGCGTTTGCACCCCACCCCAACACTGTTTTACCTAACATAATAAATAATTGTGATTTCAATATTGATCAAAAATAATCTTTATTATTTTGGCCATGACAGCCCTATATGAGCTAGAGCTCATGCATGAACACTATTTTGCACTTATGTCCAAAAGTTGCTATCTTCCACAATTTTCACATTTATTTTTTATTTGTTATCATTTTGTTTCTGCCATATTACTTTGTTTATAACGCTTGTATTGCTTTCATATGCACATTGAATGTTCTACTTGAGGTACATAGATATATTTTGAATGTGTTTTTTTTAAATGAAACTAAGTTTTTGAAAATTTTGAGCACATTTAAAAACACCGCGATAATATTGATAACGTGATAATTTTGGTCACAATAACCGTGATAAGAGATTTTCATACCATGACATCCCTAGGTGGCAGTTTAAAGACACTTTATGAATATACATATATGAATGATTGTTCACTCAAGAGTATATCCAGTAAAAGCGGGAGTTCCTTATCCCAGTAACAATGTCACGCAACAAACTTCATAATAGTGTGCATCATTCTGACATCCCTAATGATCCATTAATTACAGAGGGAACTCCCTCTTCTGTCAAAAAGCCAATTGTGAGAAAATGCTCTGTGGCACCTAATTATACAATATGCAACCAAAATTAGGTGTATATATAACTTACGTGTTAGGCCTTCTTTAAAATTCATATTCAAATGTGCAGAATAAACACACAAAAATGCTATAGCGTTGGCAAAAATATACAAATGTTGTTTGCTGGCACTTTGGAGCAGAACGCCTGTAGCTTGCTACCATACCTGAGAGGTCTGGCATGTGGATTGCCTGCATCAACATAAGGATGAAGGTAGTCCTTAATGTAAAGGTCAGCTGCACTGTTGGAGTGGGTGCAGATCAAAACCCTGGAGAGACAAAAATACATGCCAGAAACAAATCACACTCATGCACTTGGTGCAAATAAACAGAGACACAGTACACACGTAGTAGTAGTAGATGTAAACGTAAACACAGTAAACCTATGCTTCTAAATAGACAAACATTACAACTTTATAAAAAGTACTGGGATGGGATGCAGCAGCAGTAAAGCATTATGAAATTACAATATGTGCACCTGACAGAAATGAAGTCATACCATTTTATAGTCATTTAAACTCTGTCTCTAAATTGGAATGTCACCTTGGCTTGTGCTGGCTCTTAAAGCATGTATAATTCATTGTAAATATTCAATATTACATGCATTCGAGTGAAATGAAAAATTAATATTACATTCCTATACATTTTTCAAAGCACATTTTTCCCGTCCAAGTTACATAAAGACAACCTGCAGTCAGATACAGTATTAGGAAACTAAATGTTCAGTAAGGTATTTCATTCAATATTCATGCAAGAACCGATGACCATCGTGCAATGTGCTAGGGTTACATACAGTATATGGTTTCCATTAGATGTATCTGTCACATTCCCTTTCAGTGTCTGCACTCAGTACTTAATTGTGACAAAAAGTGCTCATAGGATAATTGTGCAATGCTTTATAACTGACAAACCTAGAATGTGCAATGAACAAAAATGACAAATGCATTCTAATGACCAGCTTCTTTTGAGTGAACCCAACTATGAGCAAATAGAAGCTCTAATCAATCCATCACAGACACTTTTCATCTCGGGTTTTACTTAAAAATGTCAAACCAGAGGGTTCCATTGCACTACAGCTACAATCAGGGCAATCACACTTTCTGCTGTATCTCAAACCATACCCTCTGCCTGACCTCTCTAACCAGATGATCTTATTCATCTTATAAAGGATGAATGAATACATCAATGACTTTTATTTTTGTTTTTAATCAGCTGTTTTACTGCCATATTACAGGCACCATTTGGAAACAAATGTCTGTAAATAAACATTTACAAAATCTCCATAAGTAAATATCTAATTTTAAAATGTATATGACGGTGCGGTCAATATATGGAAAAAATGTTCCTCTAAAATTTAGTGCAGCATATAGTCTGGAAAATATGTTTAGTGGCTGTAATCATGAGATGGTAAAACTTCATCTTAGGTCAAATGTGAGTACAAATCAATTATAAACATAACAAATGACAAAAATAAAATAAACAGACCTGCTGCTGTCCTGGCGGAGGATGTGCTTAACAGCCTGTGCCAGGGTGAATGTCTTGCCAGTGCCGTAGGGTCCAATGATGAGGACTGGGGGCAGGGGGATCGATACAGGAGTCGTAATAGCGAGGATGGCCTCTTTCTGTTTGGCATTTAGACGAGGATCCAGCTGTTCATCCCATTGCCTGAAGATGGAGGAAGGATGGGTCAAGTAATTAACAAATCAAGGTTTTAATGAAATACAGTTTTTAAGCATTATGGAAAATGAGGTGGCTTTGAAGAGCCGTGACAGGGCCATTAGGGTTTTCGAATTACTGTGGTAGGGTGGACAAATTTAAAAAGACTTTTGTATGTACAGTAATGACATGCATACACAATAAATGTAAACATCATCACCTGAGAAAAGGTAGGGTTTGCATTTAATGTGGAAAGAAAGATTTGAGGGAATGTTTACGTTAAAGGGGAACTGCACTTTTTTGGGAATTTTGCCTATCATTCATAATAATTATGAGAGACATGACGATGGATGTTTTTTTTTGCCTTTTAAGTATTAAATAAATGCGATCAAAAGTTTGCTGACAATGGAGCCTAAGGGAGCTGTGCAATTCCGCATATAAAGCCCTTGAAAAACCCTCCAAACACCTCCATCGAGGTTATATATACATGATGCAAGTATATATGTAATGTAGTAACAGGCACATTTACAATAGCATTTAATATTTATGTATTTTGATCATTTTAAGCATATGCGGCGCATTGATTTTAAATACGCATCACAATGTTGGCTTTTTTACTCTTACTCACGGATTATTACTCACTGCAGACTTCAAGAGAGCCAACAAACATAATAAAACATCACTTACTCTACAAGGTCTGTTGTCATTACGATGCCGACTGCTGGGATGTTCATATATTCCCATTTAAGTGAAGAATGACTCATAATCCTCATAAAGCGTCGTTTTGTGTCGTCCTCTGCAGTTTTGAGTCCTAAATGGCTGTCAAAGTGTACCACCTTGTCGGAATACCTACTCAAGACTTCTTCTATCCAGGTGAGATGCATGATTTATGATCTACAATAAACTTGCAGGGAGCAAGGAAGCGAGGAAGCAGCAGACCACTCAATGATGTAAACATAGGGACACACAGAAGTGATCAAGGCGCTGCTAAAAATAGTATGCCTGCGTTAGCGCTTATAATAATATCACTAATACTTGGTTAATATTGAAGTCACGAAATGTAAATGGAGAATTGTTGGCGGTTTTTGAATGGTTATTTAATGGGTTTTATGGGCGAAAAAGAGGAGCTCCCATTGGGTCCGCTGTAAGCAGACTTGTATTTACAATTTAGAATGCATTAAAAACAATCCACTCATCGTCATGTCTTTCATAATGATTGTGAACCATAGGCAAAATTCCAAAAAAAGTGCAGTTTCCCTTTAACATAAACAATTTCAATTTTTGAATGACTTGATTTGAGGATAATTTGTTTTTTTGTCACTTAGTATAAATGTAAAGTTTAAAACTATGTATTACCGTACATGAAACAGATAAATATTCCCCAAATACTGATGAGTGTTCTCAATTGTGCAGCTACTGAATGTACTCCTGGATTTGTTGTACTTAAGGAACTACTGCTTAGTATTTATCGACCTACCACTGAAACACACAAAAGAAAATCTACCTAATTGACATATGGAGACAAGATGAAGCAGAAGCTCACATTCCTGGGATTATATCGAACTTCAACACAATGAATAATGAAAGACTACCACCTCACTCTTCATACCAGTCAAACATCATTGCTGCATCTAAAACAGTGATTCTCAAACTGTGGTACTTCAACCACTAGTGGTACGCGGGCACCAACTAGTGGTACACTAAAGAATCACTTGATTAAAGTTTAGTTCCTATATTCAAACACATTGTTACTGTTCAAACTGTGTGTAATGTTAAAGTGGCCACAAATGGTAAATATAGTTATTGTAAAACTTTGCCTTGTTTTTAATGAATACTTAGGCCTTTGAGAACCACTGGTCTAAAAAATGAAAGGCAAAGGATAACTGGTCATCTTATAGACTGATGTGAGGGTGTTTACCAGACTAACATATTGGGTGGTCTTCTACAACAAATGTGCTTATTAAACAAGGTGGGCCAGATCGCGAGATGAACCTCTAAAAAAAAATAAGTTAATGAATTAAAGTCAACTTGTTTTTGCCTATACACTGAATTTACCTGTTGGGGCTCCAGGGGATTGTTGGCACAAGGCAAACATCGGGGAAAAGGATGCCATTGTCTTTGCCATCTTTGATGCGATCCAAGGCATAATGCATCTCACACAGTGGCAGCCTATTCAGCTGGAACTGGAGCTCCACCTGTTGTGGGTGCAAATGTCAGTCGATAAAGCATACACTGTATTTTTGCAACAGCAGTTTTACCACCTCAATACCAACACTAACGTATAAATGTGGGTTTGGTAAGAAGGAAAACAGGGAAATGGTAACAAAAAAGAAAGGAAAATGGATGTCTAAAGCGTCGAAGGATAGCATTCAGCAATGAGGTTGGGTTAGGTAAGGAACCCACAGAGGTGATTGTAAAATGAATAGCAGGCAGGAGCAGAAGATCCAAAAAAAGATTAGGGTTAAAAAATAAATGTATTGATTCACATCTTAATTGCGGTTCACATTTATTCCAATTTTAAATCTACAGTATACAAAATGTTCCAAAAGTTACATTTTTGTTGTTTTTTAAAAATGGAACAAGAACAAGTTAAGAGGGGAGGAGTATATTTACAGCTAGAATTCACCAAGTCAAGTATTTCATATATATACATATAAGAAATACTTGACTTTCAGAGAATTCTAGGTATATATATATATAAATAAAAGAAATACTTGAATTTCAGTGTTCATTTATTTACACATATACACACAGATAACACTCATCTACTCATTGTTGAGTTAAGGGTTGAATTGTCCATCCTTGTTCTATTCTCTGTCACTATTTTTCTAACCATGCTGAACACCCTCTCTGATGATGCATTCTGCTTCGTCTCCTTGTTGTGTGCGCAGTTGTGCACTGCACTCTCTAAAAGCTGTAGATGTTAATGTCACATATGCATGTACAGTAGATGTACATGCATACAGTACATACAGTAGTGTCCTGTTTAAGAGTGTCACAACATTGCTGTTTACGGCAGACGAAAACATGACTGCTGCTGTTGTGTGTTGTTACCGCGCTGGGAGGACGTTAATGAAACTGCCTAACAATAAACCCACATAAAAAACCAAGAACTCGTCCACGATCATTCTACAGTTATAACGTGATTGAGCAGGCATGCTGTTTATATTGTGTGAAAGCGGACGTGAAAACAGGCTGCCTGAATTTCGGGAGATTTTCGGGAGAAAATTTGTCCCGGGAGGTTTTCGGGAGAGGCGCTGAATTTCGAGAGTCTCCCGGAAAATCCGGGAGGGTTGGCAAGTATGGTACACATTGCTTCGAAACTGGAAGAGAAGACGTTCGCGGAGGTGGGCGGTGCAACCCCTGAAGAGTCGAAGCGATCTTTGTAGTTTGGCAAAGAAGTATTGTATAAACGGTCGTATTTGCGAATTTCCTTCCATTTGCTCCATTGGAGATTGTAGGAATTATGTGACGAGCTGACCAATCACAGCTGTGCGGTCCGCGTCGCTGCTGATGCGAAGACAGATTTTTTGGGGATGTGCGCATCAAAATCTGCAGGGGGAGGAGCAAGACGGTAAGAGTATATTCCAGGCTTAAGTGGGGCCAGGCCCTTCAGACTTCCCCATGTTAGTGCACCCAGAATGTAATTTACATTTATAACTGTAGTAAGGAGCTTATGAGCAATAAAACAATTGTTTCTTTACGCTGCTTTAACCTGCAAGATTGTCCAATGATTTTAATCAAATTATTCTCATGTGTCCCATTTATGTTGTCTCATATAAATCCCAAACCTGGATTTTCCTGTCTGGTTGTAGTCCAAGTTCATCACAGCAGTCTTTGCAGATCCTTAGGAAGATGTAATCCTTGGTCTTTTCTTCAATCACAGCCTCATAGACACGCTCTTTGACCCCTGGAGGTGGATGGCTGCTGTGGCCCTCCCAGCCCAAAGGCAGGAAGAGGACTGAATGCACCTTGGTCATCACAAGTCGCCCCGCCAGTGTTTCCTGATGGGAGACAGAAATACTGCTGTATTAGACAAGCTAGCAAACAGCATATTAAGAGGTTGTAACAGCACTACAAAGGGAAACTCATATCTCGATTACAGATGATCTCAATACCTCAGACAGTGTTTTAGTGAGTTTAAAACGTGCAAAGAGTTGTCCATTCTGGGCATACTTGGCTCCCACAGAAATGCCGGTCAGCATAAAGCTGTTTACAAGCTGCAGGTTCACTTTGATGTTAAACCTGAGGGAGAAACAAATGTGTGATTAGGGGAACTCAGACACAACTCGAACACATCTCGGAAACTATTACATTTTTAAATAATCAACTTTCGAAATAGCAGACTAATTTATTTCCAGGAATTAATCTTTACCCTTCACTAAACAAAACAATCCTGGGTCCTGGGTAGTCTTTATTTAATTAATTAATTATTTGCTTTCTGGTTAAAAGTGTATAAAGCAATGTTTCTTCCAAATAACTAAAGATTAAATGTTTAAATATTTTGCTATAAAACATTTAGACAATGCTATTTTTTTAAACAAATTCTCCTGGTGGCATGTAATCACTGATTAAAACGCTCAGAACCTGAAGAAAAACAGACGATTGCCTTTTAGAAAGGACATTAAATTAAACATGTAATCAGAATCACAGTAGGTTGAGATAGGGCACCTAAGAGTATTAATAAAACATGTCTGCTCATTCGCACGCTAAATAAACAGATTTCCTTCTATTGAGAAATCCCCTCAGACGTGTTATTAACAGTTATTGACTTGTCTGAAACAACACCACATTCACAACGAAGAACCAGCCTGACACCTTGTGGTATAAATTGGCATCACAAAAAATATTTGGTTTTAGTAGCTATCAAGCAGATTTCTATAGCTTTTAAACAAAAAACATTTATGCATCAGGATGTATGGCATATATTATCAGAAACATAATCAACATATTTAAAAAAATAAAGATAATTGGAAATTAGTTACTTTTGTATGTTTTATCTTTCAGATCCATTATTTACAGTAGTATTTGTTAAAATACAATTGTACTTATTATTCAAAGGTAACAAAATATCACCTGCTACATTTGGTACTTATCAGTCACAGTGGAAAGCATACAAAAATATGTTGATCGTATGATTAGTAGTAGTTAGGCCTGTGCCGATAACACATTTTGCTTGACGATATATTGATCTGCAAATTATCGCCAATAAAGGATATTATTGTCAACATTATTTTGAAATTAAATTACACACTGATTAAACAATAATAATAATAATAATGATGCTAATATACCCTTACAAATAAAATAAACCTATATTTATGGTATATGTAATTGAAATGTAAGCTTTTAAATATCCAAGTTAAGAAAATAAAAAATATAATAAAAACATACTCTCAGATGACTGCACTTTGATAACAATCACAACCAAAAGCAATGCAATAGGTTCTGTCTCTGTTAAGGAGGGTGTGGAGAGACCCTCAAATATGCACAACCAAAACAATAAATAATATGGCTAAATAAAGTTATTGCGACCAAAATGATCAGGGTTATCATTACTACCGCTGTACAGTTGAATGTGCTCCACAATTACTTATACCCACATTAAAATCTTATAACCAAGATTTTATTTAATAAGATAGACACACATTATACTTTCTTGGCAGAGGAAACATACAATTTTGTTCTGGCATTTTATTTGTGTGTTTTAATATGTTTATCTTCTTCCATTTTAATGTGTAAACATTTTAGAATGTTTTTAAAAAACAAACAAATTAGGTGATCATTTCCATTCACTTGCCGTTTATGACATCACGTGAGTTCACTTCCTGCATAAGACACCGCCGTCTATTTTAACTTGACACTGTGGAATTTATATCGATAACTTTGGGCAAAGACAGCACAGACTTTAGGTTCAACGTGAAAACTGTATCTTAGTTGTGTTCAGACAGTAACGTGTTTATACAAGTGTAGTTTAGGGTATGACGTTTTTCCAATGGGGAAAGACATTCATTTGTCTTGTTTTCATGTTATCTAAGCTAGCTAGCAAGCCAAAGCTCGTAGTAGGTCCATGATTTTATCATTTATGTGGTTATCAATTACCGGTACGTTTTTTCAATCATTTTATTTTACTACGGTAATACTAAAACGCTTATCATTAATATGGTTTATGTGCACATAATACAAACGCAGCAGCTGCTGCAAAGAGTGACCACTCTGCCTCTTGTAGCCTGTAACAACGCATGCACATGGCGGTTATTGAGCCTGGCAAACTTATAGAGTCCATTGTCATTTATCATTCGGTTAACTGATGACTTATTGAATATCGAACCAGGTCTAGTAGTAGTAGTAACTCCTGAGTCTTATTGATTTATTTGTTATCTACTTTCCTGAATGATTAAACAACTACACAAAAATATAAACATTATATCACTCACTTGCTAACTTCCTTGAATTGTGCAATCTCCTCTATGTAGAGGAGATCATGCATCCGGGACTGGTAGTTTTCTTTGGTCAGAGTCTTGTCCAACACCGACTGGGTGAAGAGCTGGTCCGCCGACAGAGGGATTTGATAGCGAGAAAGTAGGCTGCGCTCCAGATCAGACATTGTCTCGTTGGGCGTGAATTCAACTATCGTCTTACAGGAGGAGTCCCAGCGTTTTGTAGTCATCAAGAGCTGCTGTCTGGCTGCATTAAGATGTTCTAGGTCTGGAAATCCCAAAGAAATAAAGTAGTATTACATCATTGCAGTTGTTCATAATAAACAAGCTTTGTATTTATATTAACCTTCAATAGACGCAGCATCCACCATGATCCGCTGCATAAGCACTGGTTCTGAGCCAAAGTCAAAAACTATTGTCTGTCTGAAGGTGCCAAAGATCTCTGTGGTGAAGTCCACAGCGACCTGGTAGACATAATGGTCCATGCCATTGTCTGATGCCACTGTCAGCACAGAAAAGATGATGACATGGGTAAAAATGTTAATTCACTTGTGCTCCTTTTTACAGAAAGTAATAAGAGTTGAACTGTCCGCAAAAGAGGCAAGACTACAATTTAACAGATGAACTCAATATTAGGGATGTCCCGATACAACTTTTTCACTTCCGATACGATACCGATATTGTAGCCTTGAGTATTGGCCGATACCAATACGATACAGGCACGAATCATACATATATTTATTCCTTATTTTGTTGTGTGGAATGTTAGAAAAGGCTTGATATAGTGATGTTACTGTTACTGATGTTGTAGTGTTAAAACAGAAAACAATAGTCAACTAGAGTAGGTATAGGAAAAACTGACCCATTTATTATTAACCAATTGGTTACATACATTTTAACCTTCAACATAAGAGTATTACCTCAACAAATCCAATAAAAACAAAATATTATATTTAAAGTGCAAAATAACCACTAATACCAACATAATTATACAATTGAATAGAATAAATTAAAAATAAATTAGAAGACCCTGAAAAATAACCTAAATAAATCCAATTTAAAAAAAAAAAAATGTTTTAAAATGCAAACAATTCAAGTTCACTTCAGTTATTTTCTTACTGTCAGCATATGTTGGAAACAACTGTGGGCAGGGACAAAAACAACACAATATTGTCCACTGTCCAACTGCTCTAAGTTAAGAGTTCACAAGGTGCTCCATTAAGCGTTTAAGCCCGACATTACTCACCACCGACAGGGGCTGGTCATCAAGCACAATAAACTGGGCTATCTTTTCTGTTATGGCCATTGCCTTTTTGCTGTCCCGTGGTAGTTTGTCACGTCTTGCAAAGCTTTCGGCCAGCGTGGGTTGCTGAAGCGAGCCAGAGGTTTGTTGCTTCGCCTTGCTGCTCTCGCGAAAATCCTCATGTTCTTTTTTATGGTGTTTTTTCAAATGTGCGATGAGGTTGCTTGTATTGAACCTTCCCGGTTCTGTCCCTCCACGGGACACTTGCGCCTGACAAATGTTGCATTTAGCGGCAACGTCTTTGTCCGAGTTTAGGTTAAAATACTTCCACACAGCCGACATCACTACACTTTGCTGCGAGCACACGCGTTGTCGTTGTTGTGATCACGTGGGCTGTGCATGCTGGATCAGAGACGCTCTTCTTCCGCGGCCGGCACCAACGTTAATTAAGGGGCATTGCCGCCACCTACTGTGTTGGACTGTGATCAAACCAGAGTCACCTATTATAGACGTGCTGCAGCGGTAAATGGACAGCTTATATCGGAGCGCTTATATCGGACTTTTTAGATTCAGTCTGATAAAATCCGATATTCACTATTTTGACTAATATCGGACTGATTTCCGATATCAATATCGGATCGGGACATCCCTACTCAATATGGCGACATTTGCCTTGTTTGGGTGCAGTTCTCAAATTTAGGGATGTGCCGATCAATCAGCCACCGACCAGTATCGGACCATTTTTGTGAAAAAGTATGTGATCGGCCATTGTCGATTAATGCAGATCACAAACACTGATCATCACTGGCTGACAAGCAGCTTGCAGGTAATTATGTGTCTCCATACACAGTGTGGAGCCGCTCCTCTAAACTAAAATTATTCAACTCCATTACAGCAAATAAATTGCAGTTCTTGGTAGGGCTGGGCGATATGGCTGAAAACTATATCTCAATATACGTTGATATATAAGTCATACTTTTAATGACTTGTATAAGCCTACCAATAAATTCAGTAAATTAATTTCCAACTTGCCAAGGGTGCTATTTATCAGTGGAGAGGGTGTCTGGTAGCCAGGTAGGATAAGCGGCTAAGGTAATAAAATAATTAAAGTAGATTTGAAGGTAGCTGCAAATTTGAGAGACAAGTTGGCAGAAGTGTATAAACTATTGAACACTACACAGTAGTTTGGAAAGCTAGTCATTAAACCGATATATTAGGCCGCACCATCTGCATTAAAACGAACCAAACTAATGACAATTTCCTGTTATTGAGTTGATGTATCAAGATATTATAGTTCCTCTTCTCACTCCATGCAGAAAACCTGCAGCAAGACGGTGCAAACAAGCTTTGTAGTTGATACAGTTGTGTGATTGGCTGTTGGTGTGTCCCTCCCATTAGTCAGTGACACTTCCTGTTTCCTGGGCTCCCAAAGCACAAGTGACTTTATGAAACGAATCTTGCTTCATAATTTCTGGTTTCTTCTGACTAAAAAATATAAATATATATCTAATATTTTATGGAACGCATTTTATATTGATATCGATTATGTGTCAATCACAATCAATCAATCAATGTTTATTTATATAGCCCTAAATCACAAGTGTCTCAAAGGGCTGCACAAGCCACAACGACATCCTCGGCTCAAATCCCACATCAGGGCAAGAAAAAACTCAACCCAATCGGATGACAATGAGAAACCTTGGAGGGGACCGCAGATGTGGGACCCCCCGAGCGATCGGTGCAATGGACGTCGAGTGGATCTAGCATAATATTGTGAGAGTCCAGTCCATAGTGGATCTAACATAATAGTGTGAGAGGCCAGTCCATAGTGGATCTAACATAATAGTGAGAGTCCAGTCCATAGTGGATCTAACATAATAGTGAGAGTCCAGTCCATAGTGGATCTAACATAATAGTGAGAGTCCAGTCCATAGTGGATCTAACATAATAGTGAGAGTCCAGTCCATAGTGGATCTAACATAATAGTGAGAGTCCAGTCCATAGTGGATCTAACATAATAGTGAGAGTCCAGTCCATAGGGAGCCAGCAGGAGATCAACAGTATATATTTATATCGTTTTATCGGCCCAGCCCTGGTTCTTGGTATGTTAAGTATCATTATCAAGCCAAGGCTAAACATGTCACACACAGAGCGAAAGCCAGGAGCAGGCTTGCTAATAGCTAAGTTAACCCAGCTTGAAACAACAGCAAGAAATAAGTGCTTAGTAATGTTTAAGAGATGTAAATAGAACCATGTTGCAGCAAATAGTTACCATGTATTAATTAACAAGTAGATTGATAAAAGTCTAGAGAGAAGATAATATAACAGCTGTTGGTGTGTCGGCATTGTCGTAGTCAGGACACCACATGTAAGAGGATCGGATCCATCCGTAAATTGGTGGTGTCGATATAAAGGGTTGTATCTGATCGATACTAGAGTGATCAGATCGATATTTTCATTTTCTCACTATCTTTTGTTGTTGTTTTTGTTAATGTATACAAACTTGGGGGATAATTCCCTGGACACAGAAGGACTTGGAGGGAAAGAACCAAGGGTTTAACTGAGTAGCAGAAAGTAGTTTTTTCTTTTGATTAGTTTTTGTGTACTGTTGACATTGTTTTGATCAAACGATTGTATGTAATTAAAGTTATAAAGTCCCGACGATAGTCACACACACACACTAGGTGTGGTGAAATTTGTCGTCTGCATTTGACCCATCCCCATGTTCACCCCCTGGGAGGTGAGGGGAGCAGTGAGCAGAAGCGTGCGTCGCGCTCGAAAATAATTTGGTGATTTAACCCCCAATTTAAACCCTTGATGCTGAGTGCCAAGCAGGGGGGTCCCATTTTTAAAGTCTTTGGTATGACTCCTTTATACTGGTAATTAATTATAATTCATTTATAATTAAATAAAATAACAAACCAGTACCAGCATACACTACATCAATATGATATACCTGCTGTGTCTTTCTGTGGAGTCCACTCTTGACAGCATGCAGGCACGATTTGGAGTTGCTCGCCAGCAGAGACCCCAGTGATGGAGAAGTGTGGTCTGTGGGCATCGTAGAGCAGGGCTATGCGATATAGCTTTCTAGGAGGCTGGTCAAAGACAAAGATTACATAAGAGAACACATGATTCATAATGCCAAAATTCAGATACCGTATATCCTATATGCTTGCAATGTGTAACAATAACAGTAGTGTTGTGTGTCATAAAACGGGTAAACACTGCACATGACAACTGTATTCCTACCTTGCAGAGCAATGAAAAGGTCCAAGAGTGGGAGGACTTTTTGGTGGTGACGGTAACAGAGAGGCTTGAGTTGGTTTCAACATTCACTCCTTCTAAAAAGTCACTTAGCTGGAAGAGAGAAATAAATGTGTGCATAATTTTGCAGTACACACTGTATTCAGTCAGACATTTATGCACACTTGGAAAGAATTAAGAGCAATACTAATTATGGATGGGTACCAATCACAATTGAATCCAGACGGTACCAATTCATGGTACCAGGGTATCTGTACCGGTATTCAGCGGTACAAATGTTCAGTACTTTTGTGTGAGTTACTAAGTATTAGGGCTGTGAATCTTTGGGTGTCCCACGATTCGATTCAATATCGATTCTTGGGGTCACGATTCGATTCAAAATCTATTTTTCTTTTTTCAATTCAACACGATTCTCGATTCAAAAACGATTTTTTTCCCGATTCAAACGGATTCTCTATTCATTCAATACATAGGATTTCAGCAGGATCTACCCCAGTCTGCTGACATGCAAGCAGAGTACGGTAGTAGATTTTTGTAAAAAGCTGTTATAATTGTAAAGGACAATGTTTTATCAACTGATTGCAATAATGTAAATTTGTTTTAACTATTAAATGAACCAAAAATATGACTTATTTTATCTTTGTGAAAATATTGGACACAGTGTGTTGTCAAGCTTATGAGATGCGATGCAAATGTAAGCCACTGTGACACTATTGTTTTTTCTTTTTTATAAATGTCTAATGATAATGTTAATGAGGAATTTTTAATCACTGCTATGTTGAAATTGTAACTAATATTGATACTGTTGTTGATAATACTCATTTTTGTTTCACTACTTTTGGTTTGTACTGTGTCGTGTTTGTGTCTCCTCTCAATTGCTCTGTTTATTGCAGTTCTGAGTGTTGCTGGGTCAGGTTTGGTTTTGGAATTGGATCGCATTGTTATGGTATTGCTGTGTATTGTTTTGTTGGATTGATTAATTAAAACAATAAAAATAAAAAAAAGATAAAAATGTAAAAATAAATAAATTTAAAAAATCATAAAAAAAAAAAAAAAATGAATCGATTTTGAATTGCACAACGTGAGAATCGCGATTTGAATTCGAATTAATTTTTTCCCCACACCTCTACTAAATATTGTGTTTGACCAAAAAAAAAGTTTTATTATCGCAACATTTAAAGGATAGGATAGACTTATCTATCCCACAATGGGGAAATTACGTTGTTA
Organism: Nerophis lumbriciformis; assembly: GCF_033978685.3. Lineage (NCBI taxonomy): Eukaryota > Metazoa > Chordata > Actinopteri > Syngnathiformes > Syngnathidae > Nerophis > Nerophis lumbriciformis. The sequence goes on from NC_084574.2 coordinate 13,151,777, forward strand.
CAGTGCAGGTTTTTAAAAACAGTAACAGAAGTAAACCGTAATGAAAACAAAAATAGTAATAAATACTACATATTGCTCACTAATATGTACAGATACAAGACACAATACAACAAAAAACATCCGTATTGCACACCGCAAAAATAAAAAACATCACAGTAATGACATAAGTGCGTTGTAAAGTCTTATGGCTGTGGGTAGAAAGGACCTGTGGTAGCTCGCCTTCTTGCACTGTGGATGTAACAGTCTAATGCTGAAGGATCTACTCAGGGTCTCCACAGTGTTGTGCATGGGGTGAGATATATTGGACATTACAGATAAAAAAGAGCTTATTATGAGTGCTGTCCAGTTTTTATATCTTTCTCAGTCTCATCAAGTATGACTTTAAATTGCTATTACAATTAGAAGTCCAAGACTTTAGAGGGCAGTAGTAAATAGTTGGTGTTTTTTTTTTGCACGCCAGAAAGTGTTAATACAGTAAGTAGTAAACTTATTACGCATCAGCTGTGATTGTAAAATGCATCTTAGTTGTTTACATTAACAAATTTGGAGGTGTTGAAATCGCCATGTAAAATCACTAATGCTAGTAATAAGTAGCATGTCAATAGCAAAGCCAATTTATATTAGCATCAAGAAAGGGCATTTTTGGAAAAGTGGAGCGTTTTGAGTCAATTTTTTTTATTGAAAATTGTAACATTACCTAGAGATATTTTGGCTGAGTCTGCGCTCAGTGCTGCTGGGGTGATCGCAAAAGTGCCGACGGGCAAAGAGTCGGCAACCGAGCATGACATCACGTGCAACCCATGTAACAGTGCCATGTTGGATTTTACGTAAAACAATTTCCGCATAGAACTGGCGGGATTCGGTCGGTGCTATAAAAAAAAAAGTACCAAATTCATACCCACCCCTAATAGTAATATAGTACATTACCTTATTTAACACCTGTAATAATGTAAATTGGTGTTTGATACTCATTTGTTGTCATTGGTGTCATCTAATGGCAGATTCACACAGAATAGAGGAAGTGCTTTTTAAAGAGCACAACAAATAAACTGAGGGGGACATGTGTGTAGACCGACTTTGACTAAACACACCTGCAGCACACACAGTATACAGGGTGGGTGTTTCCACTTATTAAACTTCTATTGATCTTGTAGCACAATGCCCCTTACCACTTTCTCTGGGGAGAGAGAGTTCATCCACTTCTCTATCAATGTCTCCATGTAGTTTTCGGTAAAGTGTTTGCTCTCCTGCTGCTGCTTGAGACGGATGAGGCGTGAAGCGTAGCGTTTCTGCCATTCCAGCAGCTCTTCCTGCGAGTGGGCCGACGTGCACTGGGCCCCATACCTACACAAGCCCTGCTCCAAGTACCTACAGGAGACACAAACTGTATGCTCAACTGCTTCTATATCTATCAACAGGGTATTTTTTCATTAAGAACATCACATTATTTTGCTTATTCTGCCATTCAAGGCAACTTTATTTGTGTAGCACTTTTCATACACAAGGCAAACTTAAAGTGCTTCACAGACAAAGTGAAATGAAAGAAAATACAAGCAAAATTAAAATGCAGACGATAAAAATAAAAACAGTGCGGACGTTAAAAGATTTAGCTGAAAGCTAAGGTGAACATAAAAGTTTTCAGTCTAGTTTTAAAAGTAGTCAGAGTTGGGGAAAGTCTGACATCTTCAGGAAGTTTATTCCAGCTATTTGTTGCATAGTGACTGAATGATGCTCTCCCTTGATTTGAGTTTACTCTGGGAACCGCTAACAGATTGGTCTCAGAAGATCTTAGTGATCTAGAGCAGTGTTTTTCAAACTTTTTTGAGGCAAGGCACATTTTTCTCATTAAAATATCCGGAGGCACACCACCAGCAGAAAACATTAAAAAATGAAACTCGACCTTATTTTGAGTTTGTTGGTGTTTTCCTGTGTGTAGTGTTTTAGTTCTTGTCTTGCGCTCCTATTTTGGTGACCCTTCCTATTTTGTTGGTGTTTTCCTGTAGCAGTTTCATGTCATCCTTTGAGCGCTATTCCGCACACCTGCTTTGTGTTAGCAAGCAAGACTATTTACATTGTTGCTATCCTTCTTTGTGTGGACATTGTTGATTGTCATGTCAAGAACAGACGTACTTTGTGGACGCTGTAAGTTTTTGCTGTCGTCCAGCATTCTGTATCTGTTTACTTTGTAGCCAGTTCAGTTGTACTTTCGTTTTGCATAGCCATTGCCTTTCCCTTTTGTTAATTTTTGGTTTAAGCATTACATACCTTTTTACCTGCACACTGTCTCCCTATGTGGTCTGCATATTGGGATTACAACAAACCATCCTTGTCTCACCCGACACATTCCGACTTTTACAAAGCAATTAACTAAATGCTGCCACCTACTGACATGGAGTATTACGTGGTTACCCTGCCGAGTTTTACACAGCACAGGCACTAAGCAACGGCACATTATTTGCAGATTATAATTATTGATTTGCAAAAAAAATTTTTGGGACCAATTAGGTGAAGTTGCATAATTTCCCACGGCACACCAGACAATATCTCACCGCACACTAGTGTGCCGCGGCACAGTGGTTGAAAAGCACTGATCTAGAGGGCTTATATAGTGGGAGCATATCAGTGATATACTTCGGCCCTAGACCATGTAGTGATTTATATGTAAGCAGGAGGATTTTGAAATCAATTCTCTGATGTACAGGGAGCCAATGTAAGGATTTAGGAATTGGTGTAATGTGCTCACATTTTTTGGTCTTTGTTAGAACTCTAGCAGCCGCATTCTGAACAAGCTGTAGCTGCCTGACAGTTTTTTTGGGAAGACCTGCAAGGAGACCATTACAATAGTCTAGCCTACTGGTAATAAAGACATGTACAAATTTTTCTAAGTCTTGAGCTGACATGAGCCCTCTAAGTCTTGTTACATTTTTGAGGTGATAGTAGACCGATTTTCTTACTGATTTGATGTGACTGTCCAAATGTAAATCAGAATCTAAAATAACCCCAAGATTTCTGGCTTTATTTGAGGTTTTCAGGGACAGTGATTGAAGGTGTTGGATGACTTTGAACCTTTCTTTTTTAGCACCAAAAACAATTATATCAGTTTTATCTTCATTTAGTTGTAGGAAATTTTGGCACATCCAGTGTTTGACTTGCTCAATGCACTAGTACAGAAGATCTATGGGGCGATAGTCATTTGGTGATAGCGCTACATAGATTTGGGTGTCATCGGCATAGCAATGATGGTCAATATTATTTTGCATGATTTGTCCTAGTGGGAGCATATAGATGTTAAATAAAGTCGGCCCCAAGATTGAACCTTGGGGGACTCCACACGTTACGTTGGTTGGTTCAGACAATCAAGTTCTATATGAAGTATGTGTAACATACTTTCCTATCCTTTTTTCTTAAAACTTGCATCCTTGCATCTATTTTGAGTGCTTTTTTGTGCATACTATAACAATGTAAACGAAGCAAAGGTTTGAGCAAGCAAGACATATCAATACATCTCAAAAGGCAGCTTTAATAGACATTGTGATATTCATACACAGAACAGCTCAAATAAATGAACTGAGTTTTTCCTAGGGATGTCAATTTATCTCATTAATTGTGATTAATTACAGTAATATTTAGCGTGTTATGTTTTCTAATCACGTTACTGTCTCTGTACGTGAGTTAGCGTGTTGTGTTTTCTAATCACGTTACTGTCTCTAAGTGAGTTTCCTCGCCCGCTTCTTGTGCTTCACTTGTTGGGGGTGAAAACCAAAGGTCAGCCACACCCTGAAGTGGACAATGATTGGCTGTCATTGTGTTTGGGCTTGTTTAGCCAAAGCTAATAGGCTCCCATTGTAGTTGGGTAGGTAAAAGGGAGGAGCAGTGAAAAGTCGAGCCTCCCTTGATCGTCTCCACCGCGCAAAAGGTAGAGTGATATGGCTTCTTATGTTGATCACGGCTCTTTGCCAAACGTAAGTGGAGAACACTTTATGAGCAAGCACTCAGGCACCTATGAAAAGCTGTCGGCCGTGGCGCACAACTATGGCCTCCCAGAGGAAGAAATTAGAGGCATGAGGTCAGCAACATAGCTGCTCAGTTTTATGTAGCCTACTTGATGTTACTTAATAATCACTTTAATATGTGATGATGGACAATGATATTTTTGATGTTTGATCTTACAGCACTGATTGATGGGTGTGTTTTATTTAATTGACATGATCTGAAGCAGAGGGAAAGCACCATTGTTAACATTTAATACTTGCTTTTGTATTGCTCAAAAGTTGTTCAATGGTTTCTTGATGTGTTTACGTCAGTAGGTTATACCAGGGGTGCCCAACCTTTGGTTTAATGTTGGCATTATTTTCACAGACCGGCCTCCCACGTTCGGCAGATAAATACAGCAAAAAAAAGTGCATGGAAAATACAGCTCACCATAACGCTGAATTAGTGGGAGCCCTGGGCTTGTTAATTTGCGATGAGATGGTTGATGGTATATATTGTATATACCATCAACCTGCCAGGGACTGCAGATGGAAATCAGCCTTTGGCTACAATCCGACACACTTACAAGTTTATTAAGGTGCACTGTCCCATGTAACAAAGATATAACAAATACAAAAATGGTAAGTTGTATCAGAAGTTTTATTATACATCTATGAACAAGCTTATTGGTGTGTCTCGTGAGACAGGCCAAAGTTCAGTCGGAGAAAATGTGGTCGTTTATAAATTATTTAAGGTTTCTGTAGCAAACGGTTCACGGACCATTGGTTGGGGACCAAGGTCTCATATGGGTTGAATGATTAATTTGAGTAAATGGCCAGACTGCATAAAAAACATCAATCTTTTGATCTGCCACAGTAATGTAATGAATTTAAATTAAAATAACTATAGTTGAGGGCTTTTCTCAGCATTTTTTGGCGTTAGGTTAAAAAGATATCAATACAATTAACTACTGATCATAATTATTCTCTTACTTTTTTTTTTTATGGCTTGACAGCACTGGTTCTATGATAACTCAACATACACCCACAACTTTGAAACCCACGGTCTGTTGTACCTTTTACAGAGGGTGTACTCCTCACTGCTGGTGACTCCTCGTGGAGGAGGTCGGAACTGCCAGCCATCTTGCACCTCTGTCAGGACAAGAAGTTAAGTGATCAGTGCAACTCAAGAGCCATACATTGCTGGCATTACGCAAAGACTGGCTTGTGACTTACACAGACCGTTATCAAAAATAACCGCTGCATATATGGTGCATGTACTGAATATATGTGCAATTTGGACACCGCTTGCTGTTTTGTTAATATAAAAGATACATAGAAATGAACTTATTAAGTTATACTGTATTTGCTCACCCTCCTCGTGGTCATCTGTATATTCTGGTGCCATTTCTCTCTTCTTTATTGCCTTACAGAAAAAAGATGAATAGAAGTGTTACTTTTGGGTCATGGCTAGTATTGTTTGCAAACAAGCAGCTGAGTACTAAATAGCTAAACTGATGAGGAATTACAGTGCAACTTTGATTTACAAAGCCCTCAATTTGCGAACTTTTCGATTTACAAACTTTTAGACAGAGCTAAATGTGCCTCCTTCATGTGTGAATCACTCTTTGTACGAACGCTTCCTTATTTCATTTTGTGTTCCGCCTAAAAGCAAAAGGCAGGGTGCAGCATTTTAGTGAGGAGGCAAAGCCCTCCATGTCACTTGCTGCACATTGCAGCACACTACCAGTCACTCACTACTCTGCGCTTCAATATGTGCGTGCCTTTTTTCCTGTGTTTTTTCGCCTTTTGCCAAATTTTGTCCATTTTGCCAACTCAATGAGTCCCAAAATAAAAATGACTATTTGCTTGGCACACAATAATGGTGTTTAAAGTATGGAAGAATCGACTACAGCAAGTTGTAATTGTGATGAGACCAAACTTATCTGGAAATCCATGCCAGAGCAGACTTATTTCACAGGAAGAAAAATACACTTCCTTTCCCTCAGCGGCACAAGGGCACTCACGGCTCTCGCCCCCTTCCTTTTCCAAGCTTGTCTACGGCCTTCTCCTCAGCTTGTTGCCGATGTGGATGTAGGTGGATTTTACTTTTTAAATGTTTATTATTGGAGTGATACAGTTGTTAAAGTTAAGGATTTGTGTGATTTCTGATCGTTTGTGAGGGCACCGCCGTGGCTTCTGTGTTTGTGCGCGTATTGGCAGAGCAGTGCAAACAGCACAGTTCAGCTTGTTAAAGAGAAAGTTATGTTTGTTTGATGTACTGCATAGCACTCTATATTGTGTTCAAAGTGTACACCCCCCTCCACTTAGATATGGACTTTTGTCGAGGCTGGAACACATTCATATTTACATATTTTCCTTCTGGAGAAATTTGCTTTACTATACGAACCCTGTTTAGGAACCAATTAAGTTTGTAAATCGAGGTTGCACTGTACCACTTACATGGGCTGAAAAGACATGAATTAGATAGTACATTTATATGACAATAAGGTGTATGAACCAGTGGTACTGACCTCTATTTCCAAAAAGAGTATTTTTAATCTGGATATGTCTTTTGCAACAATGCCGTTCTGTAAAAGAAAATGGAGGGCAAGTTGTAATGTGCAGCATTTTTGTGAGGGGGAAAAAAAGGCAAATGTTTTATATTTAGAAACTCATGTACAAAGAAGCAACATCATGCATTCAGGCCCAAAGACTTTCTACAGATGCAAGTCATTATTATGACAGAAAAAGCAACATATCCCAGTGCCATCTGCTGGCACAATGTACGGAACAGCAAAGACAGTTGACATGAATGTATTTATGATAGTCATAATAAACATGTTATCTACAAACAAATGGATTCATTCATTTAACTGTGCACTGTTAACATTGTTGTAATTACAATATTCAGAATAAAAAAGATATACAAATGATATCTATTAAGATATTCATTCAAACATTTAACTGTGAACTGTTAACATGAAAGCTTGCTGTAATGTAAAATATACTTAAACGTTTCTGTACGGAGCATCAGCCAACATGAGTGAGTTTTCATTTTATTTTTAAAATCTGTCCTGTCCAGCCTTTCAGCAAATTATATAGTTGATGTAGATGCCCATATCGGCTGTACAGATTTACTTTACAAAAGAGAAATGTGGGATATTTCTCTTGTTGCCTTATTTGTGTTTGACTTTATTCGGATATATTTAGTGTTTGACGCAGCAGGAGGAGATAGAAAGAAGAAGAAGACAAGGCAGACAGAGGAGGAAATTGTGGGGACGAGAGACAGAGAGAGAGAGAGAGAACAAAAACAACAAAAGAACTACATCAGCAAATACAATATATACAAATAAAATACCAGAAATTATAAGGAAAAGCAAACTCGTGAAGTAGATAGTAATAGAGTATAGACAAATGAACAATATAGCACTACAATTGAAACAATAATACCAATAGAAATAACAATATTGATCATGAATAATAAGGGTGTAACGGTACACAAAAATTTCGGTTCGGTAGGTACCTCAGTTTAGAGATCACGGTTCGGTTCATTTTCGGTACAGTAAGAAAACAACAAAATACAATTTTTTTGGTTATTTATTTACCAAATTTGCAAAATCTTCCACCAAATATATTTTTCTTAGTGGAATATTTGATGTGAAGTAATGGGAACCTTGGATAGGTCAATAATTCATAATAACATTGATTTTGATTCAATATTATGTTTTGAGCAATGACAGTTTGAAAGAAAAAAACAAAACAGTTTGTTTTATTAGTCAACATTGCAACTTTTTCTAAATTTAACCTTTAGCTTTTTTATTTCACTTTTGTTATGTTTTTGTTTATTTTAATAGTATTTTTAGAATGTGCCGTGGGCCTTTAAAACATTAGCTGTGGGCCGCAAATGGCCTCCGGGGCACACTTTTGACACCCCTGCTATAGATGATAAAAAATTCAATCTGATAAATCTATGAATAAAAAGCAGAGCCTGGCGACGCATGCGCGTTTATCATAACTCTCTCGCTCTCTCTGTCTCTGCCCCTCCCTCACCAATGCTGCTGTGCGCACAATTTGTTTTGTTTTTAACCCCTTCTTAACCCTGAACGTACATTGAAAATACACGCAACCCTAACTCAAAATGCCGGACATTTGAGGCATTTAAGAAACTCCGCCCTGACAGCTCCGCAAAAGAGGACAATGTCCGGTGAAAAGAGGACGTATGGTCAGTCTATCGTAGCCCGGTCGTTGCTAGCATGCCGTGTGTTGTGCCTCGGTGTGCATTGTTTACACCAAGTTTTTCAACCTTTTTTGAGCCATGGCACATTTTGTGCGTTCAAAAAATGCGGAGGCACACCACCAGCAGAAATCATTAAAAAAACAAAACTCAGTTGACAGTAAAAAAAATGTTGTCACAATTGTTGGATATGACTTTTAACCATAACCAAGCATGCATCAATATAGCTCTTGTCTCAAAGTAGATGTACTTTCAACACCTGTCACATCACGCCCTGACTTATTTTGAGTTTCTTGCTGTTTTCTTGTGTGTAATGTTTTAGTTCTTGTTATTTAGTTAATTTGGTGGCTTTTTCTCTTTTTTTGGTATTTTCCTGTAGCAGTTTCATGTCTTCCTTTGAGCGATATTTTCCGCATCCACTTTGTTTTAGCAATCAATAATATTTCAGTTGTTTTTATCCTCCTTTGTGGGTACATTGTTGATTGTCATGTCATGTTCGGATGTACATTGTCTTTGCTCCACAGTAAGTCTTTGCTGTCATCCAGCAGTCTGTTTTTGTTTACTTTGTAGCCAGTTCAGTTTTAGTTTCGTTCTGCATAGCCTTCCCTAAGCTTCAATGCCTTTTCTTAGGGGCACTCACCTTTTGTTTATTTTTGGTTTAAGCATTAGACACCTTTTTACCTGCATGCTGCCTCCCGCTGTTTCCGACATCTACAAAGCAATTAGCTACCGGTTGCCATTTACTGATATGGAAGAGTATAACGTGGTAAGTCTGCCAATCTCCAAATAGTACAGAAACTCAACAACAACACATCATTTGCAGACTATAATTACTGGTTTGCAAAAAATATTTTTAACCCAAATAGGTGACACTAGATAACCTCCCACGGCACACCAGACTGTATCTCACGGCACAGTGGTTGAAAAACACTGGTTTACACAACGTGCTGTACGCTACTTAATATGTCCGTGTGGAAACTTGTTCGGTACACCTCCGAACCGAACCGCCTGTACCGAAACGGTTCAATACAAATACACGGACCGTTACACCCTTAATAAATAATTAAATAAATTACCTCTATTATCAAGATTATTGCTTGAAATGCAACAACACATAAATGTAATGAATAATTGGATTACAAAAGAAAGGAGAGGAAGTGGGGGAAGAAAGAGGAGTGGGCTATATTAACCTTTTATATTGTTATGATAAAGACATTAAGCTTTAGTAGTGTGCTGTGTTTAATGTAATGTATGGGTGTGTATTTCTATGAGTGTGATTGTGTACACTTGTATGTATGAATGTGTCTGCTGAAGCATGATTGTATGCATGAGTTTATGTGTGTGAGTATGTATATACGGATGTGTATGTGTGTACAATGAATGTGCGTGTGAATGTATTTACAGTGTGTATGTGCATGCGAATATGCATACATATGTGGGTTATGTATCCATGTATGTGCGTTTGTATGTATGTATATGTACAGTATATTTGTCTCCTAGTATACAGGAGCTAAAGCACAGGCCCAGCCTCCAAGAAAGCCCCACCCAAAACAGCCGGTGTGGCGCCCATGAAACAAGGGACCACCAGCCTCACACAGACAGGCCAGCCAGCGACAGGACGCACAGACGGGGGCCACCGCGCCGGCGTCCAGGCCAGCGAAAGGCCTCAGACAGATGTGCCCGGTTGAGGACAAGGCACGGGAGAAGCAGTCGACAATCATCCCCCAAGCCAGAATCAGACCACACAAAAAGAAGGTCGAGAGAGTGCCAATATTATGATTTAACTGTTAATACTAAAGTCAAGGTGTGGCTCTAACAGGTTATTAAGAGCGCGTCTCAACTATTAAAAGGGGAACTGCACTTTTTTGGGAATTTTGTCTAACTCTATTTGAACTCAAAAATAAACACAAAAGTCAGCTAACATGGGATCCAATGGGAGTCGCTATTTTTTCAGCCTATAAAGCACTCTAAAAAACATCCAAAAGCCTCTATCATCGTTTCATACACACACTAACTGTAAATGTAATGTAGTAACAGGCGCATTCTTAACATGTAATAATTACATATTTTGCTCATTTTAAGCATACTACAGCATATTAATTTCACAGACGAAAGACAACATTTGCGTTACCATTCAACAACAAACACTAAGCATCATGTAGCAGTATTGCTAAGTGCTGAACAAATGTATAAACTTTGAACATAATAAAACAATCACTTTCTGTACTGATGGGATGTTCATATCTGCCCGTTTAGATTAAGAATAAATCCTAATCCTCAACCGGGTTGAAAAAAAAAAAAAGTACTCCAAAACGAGCGTCTTTTCATGACATCTCTAATAAAAATCTAGAATTAACATTCACTAGCTCAGAGGCGATGCAGCAGCTCACCGGCTGAATATGTCAATATAGCAGCATAAAGTAGTTAGCTCTCTGACCACGGCGCTGCTAAAAATAGTTTGTCTGCAAAGGCACCTAAAATGAGAGTACTGCTAATACTTGGGTAATATTCAGGTCACGAGGTGTAAATGGAGTATTGTTGGCGGTTTTTGGATGTTTTTTAAGACGACTTCATGGGCGCAACAGTGTACTACATTAGCGTCATTGTTAGCCACCTCATATTTGCCATATTTTACAACTTAGAACGCATTAAAAAAAGAAAAAATGGTGTGTTCTTGTGTCCTAACAGAGATTTTAAATGAGAGACAAAACTGAAAAAAAGTGCAGTTCCCCTTTAAAGGCCTACTGAAATGATTTTTTTTTATTTAAACGGGGGATAGCAGATCCATTCTGTGTGTCATACTTGATCATTTCGCGATATTGCATACTTGCCAACCTTGAGACCTCCAATTTCGGGAGGTGTGGGGGGGGGGGGGGGGGGGGGGTTAAGAGGGGAGGAGTATATTGACAGCTAGAATTCACCAAGTCAAGTATTTCATTATACACACACATATATATATATATATATATATATATATATATATATATATATATATATATATATATATATATATATATATATATATATACATCCTGAAAACATGCAAACAAAACTGTGTTTAGATAATTGATACTTCAAACTTGCATAAATAAATATTAAGGAATATAACATAACTTGGCTTCTGAGAGCTTCAAAATGTAATGAATAAAAGTTGTTGATAAACAAGCAATTATTTTAATAATTAAATATGGTCATTTTAAATGAATTATTATGATCATTTAAAATTAATTATTTCAAATATGCTTATTTTAATGTATAATTCTATGGCTGAGTGTAATAAGGAGTCAGAAAAAATACAAATACAAATATAATTAATTTTGATGTTTTAAGCAAAATATAGTAAAAAAAAATGTTTTATTTTTTTTAAATTAATTTATATATTTATTTTTCCATCCATCCATCCATTTTCTACCGCTTATTCCCTTTGGGGTCGCGGGGGGCGCTGGAGCCTATCTCAGCTACAATCGGGCGGAAGGCGGGGTACACCCTGGACAAGTCGCCACCTCATCGCAGGGCCAACACAGATAGACAGACAACATTCACACTCACATCCACACACTAGGGCCAATTTAGTGTTGCCAATCAACTTATCCCCAGGTGCATGTCTTTGGAGGTGGGAGGAAGCCGGAGTACCCGGAGGGAACCCACGCAGTCACGGGGAGAACATGCAAACTCCACACAGAAAGATCCCTAGCCCGGGATTGAACCCAAGACTAATCAGGACCTTCGTATTGTGAGGCAGATGCACTAACCCCTCTGCCACCGTGAAGCCCATATTTATTTGTAGGTAAGATAAACATAGTAATACAATTTATCTGTAGTCTGGATGATTTAGTTCTTGTCACCCTGTTGTCCTCCTGTCATGAAAAAAGGCTGTCCTCACTCAGGTCTCATGGAGCTGGAGGGGGCGTGGCCTCCAGCTCCGGCTGAAAATCGGGAGATTTTCGGGAGAATAATTGTCCCGGGAGGTTTTCGGGAGAGGCGCTGAATTTCGGGAGTCTCCCGGAAAATTCGGGAGGGTTGGCAAGTATGCGATATTGCCATATTTTTGCTGAAAGGATTTAGTAGAGAACATCGACGATAAAGTTCGCAACTTTTGGTCGCTGATAAAAAAAAGCCTTGCCTGTACCGGAAGTAACGTGACGTCACAAGTTGAAAGTCTCCTCACATTTCCCCATTGTTTACACCAGCAGCGAGAACGATTCGGACCAAGAAAGCGACGATTACCCCATTATTTTGAGCGAGGATGAAAGATTTGTGGATGAAAAACGTGAGAGTGAAGGACTAGAGTGCAGTGCAGGACGTATCTTTTTTCGCTCTGACCGTAACTTAGGTACAAGGGCTCATTGGATTCCACACTCTCTCCTTTTTCTATTGTGGATCCCGGATTTGTATTTTAAACCACCTCGGATACTACATCCTCTTGAAAATGAGAGTCGAGAACGCGAAATGGACATTCACAGTGACTTTTATCTCCACAACAATACATCAGCGAAGCACTTTAGCTACGGAGCTAACGTGATAGCATCGGGCTTAACTGCAGATAGAAACAAAAGAAATAAGCCCCTGACTGGAAGGATAGACAGAAGATCAACAATACTACCAAACTCTGGACCTGTAACCACACGGTTAATGCTGTACCGCCTGACCAAGCCTAGCAATGCTGTTGCTAACGACGCCATGGAAGCTACGGGACCTCGATAGAGCTATGCTAATAACATTAGCTCTCCACCTACGCCAGCTCTCATCTGCTCATCAACACCAGTGCTCACCTGCGTTCCAGCGATCGACGGCGCGACGAAGGACTTCATCCGATCATCGATGCGGTCGGCGGCTAGCGTCGGATAGCGCGTCTGCTATCCAAGTCAAAGTCCTCCTGGTTGTGTTGCTGTAGCCAGACGCTAATACACCGATCGCACCTACAGGTATCTTCTTAGCAGTCTCCATTGTTCATTAAACAAATTGCAAAAGATTCACCAACACAGATGTCCAGAATACTGTGGAATTTAGCGATGAAAAAAGACGATTTAAGCTGGCGACCGACCTATTCCAAAATGTCTGATTCAACTACTGACGTCACGCGCATACGTCATCATACCTAGAAGTTTTCAACCAGAAGTTTCCCGGGAAATTTAAAATTGCACTTTATAAGTTAACCCGGCCGTATTGGCATGTGTTGCAATGTTAAGATTTCATCATTGATATATAAACTATCAGACTGCGTGGTCGGTAGTAGTGGGTTTCAGTAGGCCTTTAAGGACGAGCAGTTTTAAGTGATTTATTGGTTTTAAACTTTGTATTCATCAATTTACAACTCACATTCTCTTCCACACTAAAATGGAAAGTGTATGTGCCCTTTGTTAATACAGTGCATTACATTATCATGGTTTCATCTGGCTGTATACATATAATGTATAGAATTTGCTGTTCACTCAACATACCATTGGCTCTCCAAACAAGGTTTTAGAGAGGATGCCGGCCACCTCCTGCAGGCTGCCATCCAACTGCATAGAGCGCAAGCTGGCCTGAAGCGAACCGTCTCCCCTTGCCCGATCGTCTGCCAGCACTGGGTGAGCAAGAAAAGCAAGTACAGGAGACAAGTTTAATACAAATACCATTAAATATTTCTCCAAATAATAGGAGCAATATTTTAAGCCAAAGCTGCAATGTGGCAGCGTTCCCATGAATGAAAGCTACCACAGTCTGGCAAAGCATGTTAGCCACCGACTCAACTCATTTCAAACAACACTCAAACTGGAAATGCAGGATCACCTCATCTCCCAATGGGCAACTAAATATTTACATTACTGTTTAGGTATCATAACAGTCTTTCAACAAAACAAACCATACACTGCTAAAAACAAGATCAGCTCAAATGAACACGATATGGGTGTTGCTGATAATACATAATATATTTCAACCTTTTAAAGACTTACTGTGTTTTATTACACACACAGACTATCTGATTTTAATCAGATGGAGAATTTGCAAAGTGTAATAATGTGCAAGGGTGTCAAAGTTTTTTTTCATTTTGGTTCATATTGGATTCATGGTTACCTTTAGAGCAATATTTTGCAACTGGTTTTGCTGCAGAACCCACCATCGCCCCTTAATGACAAATTGGTCATCACTACACTGAAATATTTCAAGAATGTATTTTTAATGTCCTAAACTTGAACAACTGTATTCAATCAATCAATCAATGTTTATTTATTAAAATGTTTCCCTGAAAAAATGCTCACCATATTTGCAGTCTTGATCTGCATCATCATATTTTTTCTGTTGGGAAAAGGGAAGAAGGGAAAATAAAAATGAACACCAGCCACAACAAATACACTTTAGAAATACTGCCAGGGTCCACAATTTACAGAAACTCCACAAACTGCTGTCCTGACCTCACAATGGACTGTCTGCACTATCATTACGGTACATGCCTCAAGAGCTTTCTGTAATCATACAGCATATCATTTTTGTGTTCGAAGGATAGAGTATTGAAAGCGGCAGCCATTGTTTATCATTTTTGCTTCTAACTTTCTCTTGAAAATTACCAGTAAAACAGTGAGTTTACAAACATCAAGTTTAATTAAAGCTGCAAGCAGCGATGGACGGGACCGACTTTGACGGCACATAAAATCCAAACCGGAGCAGTAATTAAAACTCTTTGGTCAACTTTTAATCAGAAGGGTTCAATCTCTCTCCTGTGCTAGTTTGAAGCCGACACGACAAACGCGCTCAGAGGAGATAATGTTTGAAAAAAGGTGACCGATTTTTACAAAACTTTTGTTTGGAAGGGGGAATTGCCAACTTCCTGTTGATTTTTGCTGAAGGATGTTAGTGTATGAAATCCAGGTCTAAGTCAGACCTACATAGAGGTTTTTGTTTCATGTCTCTACAACATTCCTACTGGAAGTTACAAGCAATTTTGTCTGAGTTTTCTTCCGAGGAACAGTTGTGTCTGTGTTTTCTTCCTAGGGGGCGTTAGAGCACAATTGTGAGTTTTGGGGTTGTTTTTTTTCATTAGATCGCAACTTTTGCCAGTCCTGATGAGTGTGTCCAGTTTGGTGAGTTTTGAACCATGTTAAGGGGGTCAAATTACAGCTCAAAGAAGCAAAAGTGACTGTTTTTACAAAACTTTTGTTTTGAAGGGGGAATTGCCAACTTCCTGTTGATTTTTGCTGAAAGATGTCAGTGTATGAAATCTAGGTCTAAGTCAGACCTCCTACATAGAGGTTTTTGTTTCCTGTCTCTATGACATTCCTAACGGAAGTTACAAGCAGTTTTGTCTGTGTTTTTTCCTAGGGGGCGCTAGAGCGCAATTTTGAGTTTTGGGGTTTGGTTTTTTTATTAGATGGCAATTTTTGCCAGTCCTGATGTGTGTGTCAGATATGGTGAGTTTTGAAGCATGTTAAGAGGGTCAAATTACAGCTCAAAGAGGCGGCGGAATAATAATACTAAAACCTTACAATTACAATAGGGTCCTCTGTCCCAAAGGGACATTGCGGTCCCTAATAACCATTGCAGTTTGATTTATTGACAAATACATGCAAGTAGTATTGCAGTGGTATTTATTTGAAAATAAATATAATAAATAATACTATTTATTTCTATATAAAATAATAAATACTACTGCAACAACTTTAAATATCACATGTCAGTCCCCGTCTTGCAGTGTGCTCACCAGCTGAAGAAAGGCAGCGATGCGGTAAAGCAGGGCGCGACTGCGGAGGTTTCCGGATGGCGGGCTCGGCGGGGCAGGAGCGCCAGTGGACAGGCCTTGGGGAGCAAGGACCCCCAAGGTGTCAGTGCTATGGCTGACTACCGCCTCATACTCCCGCCTGACTAACGATCTGCTGGCTTCTTCACATGATTTTTCCGCTCTCCTGTCTGCCATGACTCAGGAACAAAACTTCTAGGAGAAAAAAGAAATAACATCAACATATTATTATATTCAACAGTGGCGCAGATTTTGGCACAGGTCAACACAGAAAGGTGCACTTAAACTTTAAGCCGACTATAATGGAAGCTGCTCAAGAACACAGACAGGACAGAGACAACTTGAAACTAGAGATGTGTCCATCGGTATCGGACGATTTTTGTGAAAAAGTATGCGATCGGCCATTGCCGATCAATGCTCCCCTAACTAATAATATCGTATTTTTCGGAGTATAAGTCGCAACGGCCGAAAATGCATAATAAAGAAGGAAAAAAACATATATAAGTCGTTTCAGTCGCATTTTTTGGGGAAATGTATTTGATAAAACCCAACACCAAGAATAGACATTTGAAAAGCAATTTAAAATCAATAAAGAATAGTGAACAACAGGCTGAATAAGTGTACGTTATATGAGGCATAAATAACCAACTGAGAACGTGCCTGGTATGTTAACGAAACATATTATGGTAAGAGTCATTCAAATAACTATAACATATAGAACATGCTATACGTTTACCAAACAATCTGTCACTCCTAATCGCTAAATCATATGAAATCTTATACGTCTAGTCTCTTACGTGAATGAGCTAAATAATATTATTTGATATTTTACGGTACTGTGTTAATAATTTCACACATAAGTCACTCCTGAGTATAAGTCGCACTCCAGGCCAAACTATGAAAAAACTGCAACTTAGTCCGAAAAATACGGTAATAGACTTAGACTTCCTTTTATTGTCATTCAATGTGAACTTTACAGTACAGAAAATTACAGAATTTTGTTGCATTAGCTCATTTTAGTGCAGGATAAAAGAGCAATAAGGTGCATATGTATAAATAAATAGATTACTGTACAGATAAATATATATTGCACTTTTGCATATGCATTCACGTTTATGGATGTATGTTATACTGTCTTTATATTCCAGCGAGTTAATCCTTTTTTGGGGGGGAATTGAGGGGTTTATTATGATGCGTTCAAGAGTCTTATGGCCTGAGGGAAGAAGCTGTTACAGAACCTGGAGGTTCTGCTACGGAGGCTGCATTACAGAAAATTAACTGAATTTCTTAGTATCTTTAACACCACTATTAACTATTATCATCACTAGATGAAGAGGCTAAACATGCATCACACAGAGAAAGCCAGGAGCTAAAAAGCTCCTGGCTTGAAACAACACCAAGAATTAAGTGCTTAGCAAAGTTTAAGAAGTGAAGATGGAACAATATTGCAGCAGAAAGTAAGCAATTAATAACAGGAAATTAATGAGTAGATTAATAGTCAAACTAAAAAAGTATGGATGTAAAACTTAGACTTAAAAATGCCATAGTGTGTAAAATGAAGTGGCAGCAATGTTTAGGATAAACACATTTACTGTAATCGAACACAAACAATGTTGAAATGTTCGAATCATATTTATTACTACAAACTAGGGTTGTACGGTATACCGGTACTAGTATAGTATCGCGGTAATAATGAATCAAAAACGGTACTATACTCTGAAAATTACCAGTTCACCATTTTTTATAGGCATGACGGCACGTCGTCGTCACGTCATGACATTGTTGGTTTTACGAGCAGAGGAGCATGTTCGGCAGCGCACAATCACAGAGTACTTACAAGCAGACACGGTGTGTAGAGAGAAAAGGGAGAACGGACGCATGTTGGCTTAAAAACTAAAGATAAAGGTGAAGCTATAACACTGAAACACCCACAGGAACAGGTGCTTTAAAACATGGCGGCTAATGTCCATCCGCAATCGGCAGTGTTGTAGCTACTTCTAAATTACTAATCCTCGCCTCCATGGCGACAAAGTGAGTTTCTTACAAGTATCATCCTTGCAGGACAAGGAATAAAACCTCTAACTTCTTTCAATAAATACTTGGGCCTACTACACTACTGTATTTTAATGGTGGCCATTATGGGGGTGCTTGGACAGCCAAGTGTTTTCTGAGGTGATACTTGGTGAAAAAGGTTTGAGAACCGCTGGTCTAGAGAGAAAATAAAATAAGTGTTAATGTGTCAGCATTGTCACAGCCAGAAAGAAGTACACGACACGCAAGAAGAGGATCGGATTGATCCATAAATTGGTGGTGTCAATATTAGGGGGAGTATCTGAATTTAAATCTTTTCTAGATAATTGTTTCCTTTTTGTTAATGTTTACAGACTCAGGGAAACATTCCTTAAACACAGGAGGACTTTGAGGGCACACAACAAACACTTTAAAAGAGTATTAGATAGAGGTGGGGGAAATAATCGATTTTTAGATGCATCGCAATTCGGACATGGACGATTATAAAATCGTTTCCAAAACGCCAATAATCGATGTATTTATTGTAAATAAAGTAATGCAAATAGTTCTAAAATGTGTCTGACTTCAGCCAGCCACCTCACCAAGAGATACGATCAGCTCATTTAATATAGGGAACTTATGTTCCAGTTTTTTACACATTTCCATGAGTGTATAATATGTGATGGGATTTTCTTATAAGAAATGCACTGTTTGTAAAAGTTGCAAGTGATAAACGCTTATTATGTGAAACAAAAATAAATGTAAAACTCCATCAATATACATAAATTAAAGATGCATCAATAATTGATTTTTAATCGAATCAGAGCTCCTGAATCGGAATCAAATTGTGAGGCGGCCAATAATTCCCACCTCTAGTAATAGATAGGGATGTAATGGTATCAAAATGTCTTGGTATGATATTGTCACGGTATTAAGGCAATATTATTGTGGTATGTCAAAAAAAAAAAAAAAAAAAAAAAAAGGCCTTCAAAATGCCATAGCGTGTAAAATTAAGTGGTAGGAATGTTTAGGATAAACATTTACTGTACGGTAATTGAACACAAACATAATGCTTAAATGTTCTAATCACATTTATTACTACAAACATACTTTTAAGTGCAAATAATAGTGCAGAAACATCTGTTTTTCAAGCACATATGAAAAAAAAAAAAACAGTTGTCTTTAAAGTGACAATGTAATGTGTCTTCGAATGCTTCAAATATCCCTTCAGGGTGACTATTTATGAGGTGTTGACTTGTGCAGGGAGTACGCGGTCTTCCGCCTGAGTGCAGCGGGGAGAGGTACCTACATTACTTTTCCACCCCCAATAGATAGTGGTATATACATTTGTTTAGTTATTGTGCACTTTTGACTTTGTTTTGTATGTAATAAACTGAATGACGAACTAGTTTCAATACTGTGTCGCTACACCTCCCTGATACCGAAGTACTTGTCAAACTACTTCCATAACGTAAATGACCGCCATAACCACAACACCAGGGGGAGCTCCACAAACCACGTTAAACCCAGATTCCGATCTAACAAAGGTCTTAACTCATTCTCCTTCTATGCCACATCAATATGGAATGCACTCCCAACAGGTGTAAAAGAAAGCGCATCTCTACCCTCCTTCAAAACCGCACTAAAGGAACACCTCCAGGCAACTACAACCCTAGACTAACGCCCTCCCCCCACCACATCCCACCTCCCCGGATTGTAAATAATCAAATGTATATACTTGTTCTTATGCTTTCTGAGCTCACTATGTTCACTGCTTGCTGTACATATCCTATGAAGTCAGACCTACACTGTTTCAATGTCCATTTCTCAGATGATATTATTGTTGATGACTGAAGTGCGGATATCAACCAAAACTAAGCCCTCCGCCCCAACCCCCTCCACATCCCACCCCCCGGATTGTAAATAATTCAATGTAAATACTCTGATGATGATTAACTTGTGTGATGACTGTATTATGCAGATAGTATATATTTGTACCATGAACTGATTAACGTTAAGTTGAAAAACTTATTCGGGTGTTACCATTTAGTGGTCAATTGTACGGAATATGTACTGTACTGTGCAATCAATCAATCAAAATTGTTAAGCTGTCCAAAACACACACCATAAATACTTTTTAAATTGTACAGGTAATACATGTGATCGGTATCGGCCGATCTCACTCATGGATGATCGGTATCAGAACATCCCTAATTGAAACTGAACTAGCAATCACAGCCCCTATTGAAAGAAACTGTGGTATAATATTTGGTGAAAAAGGGGCTTTGGGGTTTATATTCCATTTTGCATAAATGTTCTATTTACCCTTTTGGTTAGAGGCAAGGAATAAGATACAGAGTAAAGCGGGTATCACAGAAACACTACAAGTTGTGATAAAAAGGAAGAGCTTGACCTTCTTTGCACCACCTCAGATAGGGATGGTACACCATGACATGAAAAACGCTGTGGCCACACATTCTGAACCTTGAACCAAAGCCTAGTAACTTTTACTTGTGCAGTGAAAGTTAGTTCTGAACCTTGAACCAAAGTCTAGTAACTTTTACTTGTGCAGTGAAAGTTAGGTGGAAGTAGTGGAAAGGACAGATGCAAGATAAATTCATGATTATTTGTCCGATAATTATTGGGCCGATGACATCAGACAAAAAAAATAGCTCTGATATGACAAAAAACACTCCAATCTTACTGTGCTTTAGAAAGGTATGGGTGAGAGAAATCAAGCGCTCCTTTTTTCATGCTTGTGCTGTAAACAGTCTGTTGTGAAACTTCCCTTGAGCTCACTGTAAACAAAACTTTGTGTCGGTCGTGTGGGACTTCTTCACAAGCAAGACATTTTGCTTGTTTTTGCACCAAATGCTCTGCAAAATTTCTGCCAAGGCGGAAAAAAACATTGAACTCCTACTTATCAGCCACCTGAAACGCCAGCAACGTTACAACAG
Source organism: Nerophis lumbriciformis (assembly GCF_033978685.3). Taxonomy (NCBI): domain Eukaryota; kingdom Metazoa; phylum Chordata; class Actinopteri; order Syngnathiformes; family Syngnathidae; genus Nerophis; species Nerophis lumbriciformis. Next base: position 13,172,666 of record NC_084574.2, read on the forward strand.
TGTTTTCAAAGCATACCAAGACGCCTGCGCTTCTAAAGAAGATGCCCCGAAGCCAGCCGCAGACAAAGGGGTGCACAAACTAAATCTAAATTGTAAAAATAAATGTATCAGCCTTGAGAAGCAGGAGTTTATCTGTATCAGCTTGAAAAACATAATGTCATGCATCCCTACTAAATAGTCATTTTACCCCAGATCGTTTTCAGCTAACAGTGGCTTTAGGGCTGGACAACCAATAGAATTTTAATCACGATTTTGGCTGCCACGAATAAACAAAGGTGATCATCAGCAATATTAACATACAAAAAGCAGGCTAGGCTGCATATCAAATCAAGCACAAGCGTCTCGTCCTATAACCTCGAAAAGTGGCTCCCCCCTCATCAGAGGCCGTTGTGTATGGGCACAGAGTTCCATGACCACGCCAATAAACGTTTCCCAAGTTAATGCAGCCTGTCACTTCATTTCCCTGCCCTGACGCCCGTAACTCGGTGTGCGTTAAAGACTGCGGTTATTAGACAGCGACAGGTGCGGACGCCTGCCAACAAGCTGCTTGGAGTGGCACCACCAGGAATAACGGCTAGCCATCATGCTAAATAAAGTGCGGAGACACTTTTCTGTCGAGTGTCAAATTTCTTTCCGGTGTTCTAGCATGAAGGGCTACCCATCGGATTTCATGTACTCCATGCCTCGCCGCGTTCAAATTAATCCAGGAAATGCGGAAATGTAATGACTATTCCATGGTACACTTAACAATGTATTTTTGTAATTTGTCATTTGATACATGTTTCACACTACAAACCATCAAATGTGGGGTCCAACTAATTACGCATGAGCCACCTGTGAAACATGGCTGGGTTTTTTAATGGCCCTAAAAAAACAGCAACAATTGAGGAAAAAGCATCAGATAATGAAAAAAAGTTAAAATTGTAATACTAATAAAGAACAAAAACAATAAGATTTGTATATGTATAACCTTTATGTACCGTATTTTTCGGCGTATAAGTCACTCCGGAGTATAAGTCGCACCGGTCGAAAATGCATAATAAAGAAGGAAAAAAACATAGAAGTCGCACTGGAGTATAAGTCGCATTTTTTGGGGAAATTTATTTGATAAAACCCAACACCAAGAATAAACATTTGAAAGGCAATTTAAAATAAAGAATAGTGAACAACAGGCTGAATAAGTGTACGTTATATGACGCCTAAATAACCAACTGAGAACGTGCCTGGTAGGGATGTCCCGATCCAGGTTTTTGCACTTCCGATCCGATACCGATTTGTTTTTGCACTTCCGATCCGATACCAATACTGACCGATACCGATACTGACCTATCCGAGCATGTATTAAAGTTTAAAGTTATTTAGCCTATTTAGTTGTCAGAATCATGTTGAAAAGGGTTTTAGTACTCTTGATAACAACTAGCCAGCTGAATTAGGGGAGTTTGAATAATACACAATGGTTGGTAACAAGAAACTGACCTGTTTATTCAAGGATAAACACAAAATAGACAAAATTATACATGACAAACAGAAATGGCGTCATTGAAACTAGGGCTGGGCGATATGGCCTTTTTTTAATATTGCGATATTTTAAGGCCATATTGCGATACACGACATACAGTATATCTCGATATTTTGCCTTAGCCTTGAATGAACACTTGATGCATATAATCACAACAGTATGATGATTCTATGTGTCTACATTAAAACATTCTTCTTCATACTGCATTAATATATGCTACTTTTAAACTTTCATGCAGAGGGAAATCACAACTAAAAAAAATCACTGTTTTTTTTCATACGGTGTTGATGTGGAAATGTTTGCCTCGACATTTTGATGGTGTGGGCGTGTGGCACCGAATGGAGATAAGCGTCTCGACAGATGTTACAATATTTGAACAATAATGACGAAAACTGTTTTCTCTGTCGTGTCCGTGTGTCGAAAATTGTTATGCGCTTATTTTTTATTTGATTTTGTGCGTGGCATAGATTTGCCATGCGCAGAGGACGCTTGAGCAGGCGCGCACCTTAGCGGATGCACTAGCATCACAGCTAACGTTAGCCATGCCGCTACCTCGCTCTCTGCTGGGAGAGGCCGTATACGTATGTGACGTATGACGTGACGTATGACGTGTGTAAGAAGGTGCGCTCGCTGTCTGTAAGAGGGAGACACAGGAAAGAGTGAGAAGAGCCTGTCGTGTAATGCCAGCAGCTAAAAGCAACTGCGTGAGAATCCCCAGACCTGTGGATGTGTTGAAGGTGTGCTGGAAAATGCGGAACGGAAATTAGGGAGCAGCAGAAAAGTGGAATGTATTATTTCAATCGGTGCGTTGGAAAACACGGACCGGAGTTTTTTTTAAACTGGATCTGGATCGGCATTTTCCCATGGCTTGCCGATACGCATTTTTTTGCAAATATCGGCGGCCGATCCGATCCAAATATCGTATCGGGACATCCCTAGTGCCTGGTATGTTAACGTAACATATTATGGTAAGAGTCATTCAAATAACTATAACATATAGAACATGCTATACGTTTACCAAACAATCTGTCACTCCTAATCGCTAAATCCCATGAAATCTTATACGTCTAGTCTCTTACGTGAATGAGCTAGATAATATTTGATATTTTAGGGTAATGTGTTTATAATTTCACACATAAGTCGCTCCTGAGTATAAGTCGCACCCCCGGCCAAACTATGAAAAAAACTGTGACTTATAGTCCGAAAAATACGGTATTAGCCTTTTTATTACATGACTTCATTACAAATAACATAATGACGCCCACTACCTCTGGGACCCCACCAATGCAAGCAGATTGTGGGAAACCCGATGTTTTATTTATGATACTAAATAATTGTAATTCATAACCGTGACTTTAATACTAATAGAAAATAATTGGGATTGTTAATTTCCTGTAATCATGCATGCAGCCCTACAGTGTCATGTTAATTTTATGCTAGATGTAATTGGATGGATCTAAAGTAGTTTTTGTTTTATTATATCACTACCATTAGGGTAGTGAGATAACTGATCATGTAATACAATAGTATTATTGTTTAAAACAATGTTTTCCAACCTTTTCTGAGCCAAGGCACATTTTTTGCGTTGAAAAAATCCGGAGGCACACTACCAGCAGAAATCAGTAAAAAACGAAATTTCAGTAGACAGTAAAAAGTCATTGTCGCAATTGTTGGATATGACTTTAAACCATAACCAAGCATGCATGACTATAGCTCTTGTCTCAAAGTAGGTGTACTGTCACGACCTGTCACATCACGCCGTGACTTATTTTGAGTTTTTTGCTGTTTTCCTGTGTGTAGTGTTTTAGTTCTTGTCTTGCGCTCCTATTTTGGTGGACTTTTCTCTTTTTTTGGTATTTTTCTGTAGCAGTTTCATGTCTTCCTTTGAGCGATATTTCCCACATCTACTTTGTTTTAGCAATCAAGTATATTTCAGTAGTTTTTTTATCCTTCTTTGCGGGGACATTGTTGATTGTCATGTCGTGTTTGGATGTACACTGTGGACGCCGTCTTTGCTCCACAGTAAGTCTTTGCTGTCGTCCAGCATTTTATTTTTGTTTACTTTGTAGCCAGTTCAGTTTTAGTTTTATTCTGCATAGCCTTCCCTAAACGTCAATGCCTTTTCTTAGGGGCAGTCACCTTTTGTTTATTTTTGGTTTAAGCATTAGACACCTTTTTACCTGCACGCTGCCTCCCGCTGTTTCCGGCATCTACAAAGCAATTAGCTACCGGCTGCCACCTACTGATGTGGAAGAGTTTTACACAGTTACTCTACCGAGCTCTATAGACAGCACCGACACTCAACAACAACACATCATTTGCAGACTATAATTACTGGTTTGCAAAAAATATTTTTAACCCAAATAGGTGAAATTAGATAATCTCACACCAGACTGTATCTCACGGCACACTAATGTGCCACGGCACAGTGGTTGCAAAACACTGGCTTAAAACACATCTACTATACATTTATTGCATATATATATATATATATATATATATATATATATATATATATATATATATATATATATACACACACACACATGCATAGAGAGAGAGAGAGATGCATTGCTTTAAGTTTTGGCTCACATACAACATGTACGCTAATGGAAGGTATTCATTAGGGAGGAAAAGTTTCAAACTATTAAAAAAAAAAATTGCCATTTTTACTGTGGGTTGATATAGCTTAAACAACTTGTTGGTTGGTGCCTTTGAGCAAGAGATTAGGGCATTGTGTTGTATACGGCCTCCTCATATCATTTCTTAAAGAGGTGAATGTCAATAAATTACAATATAGTGCTAAAATCAATTGATTTCAGGAGTTTAATTCAGACAATCATAAGCTAAGAACAACCACATAAAATCAAAATAGCGGCATATTAGCAGGAAAAAGAGCAAATGAGTTACTTTCTGTGTCGAGCTCAGTTGTTCAAACTATGATCGACCAAAGTCGTGTGCCAGGATGCCACAACAAACGAGGAGATAGGAAAGAGAGAGTATTTTATTGTATTACTAAAGATCCCGAAAGACAACATTAGCATTATATGTCGAAACTGGTTGCTCAAAAATAATGTTAAAAACAAACAAAGCCTTTTCCTGCTGTTTACCGACATATACCGTCCATGTTTACATAACTTTTACTGCAAATTAATATCGGCTCCAAATATTAGTTATCGGCCTCCTTGATGACTAATAATCGGTATCGGCCCTAAAATAAAAAAATATTGGTCAATCTCTATAAATACATGTTGCATACATACATATACATATATGATTACACATTGCAGAGACAAAAACACCATTACAACCCACACATACACCGCGATAGCCCCAACGCTTTCGACACTATAATATTGTGTACTTCATTATCTGTCAATAGTTTCTGGTGTTTTGGATTTTGCAGGGCTAATAAGTTAAAATACGGAATAAAAATACTTGATTTGATGGCTCACTCTGCTATGAGCAATTCAATAGGGCTTAAATAACTATTTTGATAGTCGGTAGGTCATTGCCTATCTTAGCGATTAGTCGACTAATCTGATTATGAAGCATACACATTCAGTAGCTCTAATTTAGCCATCAGCTTGAGATATTTTTTTCGGGGGATGCTAACAATTAAGACCATTGAGATGACTACTTCAGTAAGAAATATTTATTTTAACAGTTACAGAACTGCTTATTCTGCGCTTACAAAAACAATAACTAGTAACAGTAAACACTTTGCTGAGAATTGTGGCTATTGCACTATTTATACTCCTGGGAATGACATTATTGTTCATTTAAAAGCAAGGGCAGGCAGAGTGCTGATAAACATTAAACAGTTATGTAAACAAATTGGCAGCAATAACCACAAAAAATAAAACCCCAACTCTAAAAAAAAGATAAGAGCTGCAGAGCATATTGTGATGAGTTAAGAGCAGTGGTTCTTAACCTTGTTGGAGGTAGCGAACCCCACCAGTTTCATATGCGCATTCGCCGAACCCTTCTTTAGTGAAAAATAAACTTTTTTTTTTCAAATTCAAGAAAAAGTTATGTTTTTTTACTGATGCACAAAAGGAACCGTGCATGAATATCACCTTGTTCAAAGAACAAAACCAACACAGAGCATGAACTCACAACAAATTACACACCTGAAAATCAGTGTGACTTCTGCGGTTGCCGTATACATAATACGCCGATAGGGAGAGGTTTTCATTTACACGATGAGTCGGATTTGTCTTGACCTCCGCGGCTGAGGCTCCGCCGAACCCCTGAGGCCAACTCACCGAACCCCTAGGGTTCGATCGAACCCAGGTTAAGAACCACTGGTTTGAGATGCACACAGATAAATAGACAAAGTTTAGCTGGCAGACATTGGCTAAAATCACCAAAGCTATTTTGGAGACAAATTTAGCTAACTATCTTACCGAGGTGAGTCGGAGACCGCGTCCTCCAGATGTCCGACATAGTTTTGACTTGCCGTTAAGAACATAACGAAAACCAGTGTTGTTAGAAAGCCAACTGTTTTGTGTTTTTATGCTTCACGGAGAGTGTTTTGGCTGGCACTGTGTTGTCCTACTCTTTTCAGCGGTCCATGAACGCCCCATAGTTTGGTGTAGTGTTAAGCAGCAGTTTGGTTTACGTGCTAACTTTCTCTGTTGCTGCTACAAAAATACATGCTTTTGCCACTCCTTTGCCAACCTAATGAGTTTATGCCGTGCTTGAGTTCACAAGGGTGATCTTTAATAACATTATTATCTTGTGTGCAGTGCTATATGGGTATATTTGGGCAGTGGATAACTTTGGGCTCATTGATGCGAGCATGCTATTCAGGCTAACTGTATGTCTCTATATACCGTATTTTCCGCACTATAAGGCGCACCTAAAAACCACAAACTTTCTCAAAAGCTGACAGTGCGCCTTATAACCCGGTGCGCTTTATATATGGATAAATATTAAGATTCATTTTCATAAAGTTTAGGTCTCGCAACTACGGTAAACAGCCGCCATCTTTTTTCCCCGTAGAAGAAGCGCGCGGTGCATGCTGGGATATGTGACGTTTCATTTCCATTTGTGTGTTTATGTAAAGACCCCAAAATGGCTCCTATTAAGTGTGTTGTCTGTCTAATTATAAATAATGCAGACGAGGCGTGTTAACTGAGTTCTCAACGTTTTCTCACAGCGTGCTCATAACCACATTCGAACTCCCAGCATACAACAACGCTTCTCAGGGCTACCGCGCATGCTCGTAACTATCGTTGCATGCTGGGTAGTGTAGTTGTTATATTTGCTAGCTCATAACAGCACATTGAGAGACACGCTTACGCGCTTAATTCAATACTCGCCGTCATTCCGGGTGGATTGACAAAAGACCTCCAGCCGCTAGATATTGGTGTCAACAGGGCATTCGAAGCTAGACTGCTAACTGCGTGGGAACTTCTCAGGGCTACCGCGCATGCTCGTAACTATCGTTGCATGCTGGGTAGTGTAGTTGTTATATTTGCTAGCTCATAACAGCACATTGAGAGACACGCTTACGCGCTTAATTCAATACTCGCCGTCATTCCGGGTGGATTGACAAAAGACCTCCAGCCGCTAGATATTGGTGTCAACAGGGCATTCGAAGCTAGACTGCTAACTGCGTGGGAACAATGGAAGACAGAAGGCGAACACACCTTCACTAAGACGAGGAGGCAGCGCCAGACGACGCCAACATCTGCCAGTGGATCGTAAATTTGCCCAACTTTTCACTTCGGACACCGAAGACGAAGGATTTACGAATGAAGAATAACTTCAGAAAGTGAGCGCTATGTTTATTTTGTGTGTTGTGACATTAACGTTCGAGCAACATTATGTTGCTATTGCTCTGCACTATTTTGAATTTTACTATGTTTGTGATTGCACATTTGCGTACATTTTGGGAGTGAACAGAGTTGTTAGAACGCTGGTTTTTAATATATTATTAAAGTTTGACTGACCTATCTGACTGTTTTTTTGACATTCCCTTTAGCGCAGCGTAGGCGCGGCTTATAGTCCGGGGCGGCTTATTGGTGGACAAAGTTATGAAATATGTAATTCATTGAAGGTGCGGCTAATAATCCGGTGCGCCTTATAGTGCGGAAAATACGGTATTTCATCTTTGTCTCGTTTGTAGCTATGTTTGAGCTCATATCATTTCCTTTACTTACGCCCTCTGTGTTGTTTTGTTTTCATGTTTCATATGTGCACGTTTCATAACACTAACACTGGTTACGTTGCTGGTTATTTTTTATGTGCCATGTTGTTACAGGCTACATCAAGCTTTATACAGCTTAACCACAGACTGTAAAGGAGCCCACTAAACAGAAGACAACGTGCAGTATTTTTTCGACTTGTACACAATCTCCATACCTTTGGCCACTATAAGCCAGTCATTTTCAGGAGACATCTCACACTATACCATGAATTGACTTAAACAAGTCGAAAAACTTATTCGAGTGTTACCATTTAGTGGTCAATTGTACGGAATATGTACTGTACTGTGCAATCTACTAATAAAAGTTTCAATCAATCAATCAATCAATCAATCAAAAAACACCCCTCTGAGAACCTCACAGTTTGAGGTATTAATGACAAACCGTGGTAAAACTCCAAATGGTTAGTATTACCGTTTCCAAATCAAAACTACCGGTACCCTAAAACCTTGATTGATAACCACACTTTAATAAAATGACAGACCAATAATATTGTTCATTTCCTTGATATGCAAGCTAGTGTGCTACTTGCTAGCTCAGGGGTCGGCAACCCAAAATGTTGAAAGAGCCAGAATGGACCAAAAATAAAAAATAAAATCTTTCTGAAGCCATTTTTGAAAAAGCTCCAGGGAGCCACTAGGCAAAGTTGTAAATGCTAACATTTATACAAAATTTAAATTGTCAGTTTTATATGCACATGTTCGTTTCTGTCCGGAAAAACAAGTAACGACATCACTGATTATTATTGACAAATGAATTTGTTTGTGTCAAAATTTTTGTTTCACTACTTTTGGATTGTTCTGTGTCGTGTTTGTGTCTCCTCTCAATTGTTGTTTATTGCTGTTCTGAGTGTTTTGGAATTAGATTGCATTGTTATGGTATTGCTGTGTATTGCTTTGTTGGATTGATTAACTTAAAAAAATAATAATAATAAAAGTTAAAAAATTAAAAAAAATCGATTTTTGAAAAATCTGAATCGATACCATGAGAATGGCGATTTGAATTCAAATCGATTTTTTCCCACACCCCTAATAACAAATGTGTAACTTTAAAATATGTATTTGGTTCAACAATATGTAAAGTGGAACTGCACTTTTTTTTTTTTGCCGATCATGCACAATCAATATGAGAGACTTTTTTTGCCGATCATGCACAATCAATATGAGAGACAAGACACTTTTTTTTTAAGCATTTTAAAGATGATGAAAAACAAAAAATTAAAAGCCTTCTTTAAGTGATATAATGAAGTCAACATATAATATAAGTGTCTATTTTAGCTATATTAGCCTACTATCAAAATGACTGTGTCGCAGGCTGACACAAATCTTCATTGACAGAAATGTTGAAATGTAATACATTCTACACATTTTTACAACATTGGAAAACATTAGTAAAACGCAGGCTTCTCAGAGATAACTCCTCTAAATTACTGGCTTAGAATGGCCAAAGGTATACCGTATTTTTCGGACTGTAAGTCGCATTTTTTTTTTCATAGTTTGGCCGGGGGTGTGACTTATACTCAAGAGCGACTTATGTGTGAAATGATTAACACATTACCGTAAAATATCGAATAATATTATTTAGCTCATTCACGTAAGAGACTAGACGTATAAGATTTCATGGGATTTAGCGATTAGGAGTGACAGATTGTTTGGTAAACGTATAGCATGTTCTATATGTTATAGTTATTTGAATGACTTACCATAATATGTTACGTTAACATACCAGGCACGTTCTCAGTTGGTTATTTATGCCTCTTATAACGTACACTTATTCAGCCTGTTGTTCACTATTCTTTATTTTAAATTGCCTTTCAAATGTCTATTCTTGGTGTTGGCTTTTATCAAATAAATTTCCCCAAAAAATGAGACTTATACTCCAGTGCGACTTATATATGTTTTTTCCCTTCTTTATTATGCATTTTCGGCCGGTGCGTCTTATACTCCGGATCGACTTATACTCCGAAAAACACGGTAGATATGTGAGTCCAAGTTAAAGGAAATGGGTCCTGCTGTCTTCATCGAATGGATTTATAACAATCTATGAAAGCTGGGTTACGTTTGCTGTGGTCTATAACAGCACACAAATCACTATCAAAAATGCAGGCAATATTACATACAGATAATATGTCATGAGACATGCAAATATAAATTAAATACACAGAGAACATAGGAAATTAAATGAGCTCAAATACCTACAAGTGAGGCATAATAATGCAATACATACATAAAGCTAGCCTAAATAGCATGTTAGCATTGATTACCTCGCTGTCATACAGTGACCAAACATGCCTGATTAGCACTCCACACAAGTCAATAACGTCAACAAAGTTCACCTTTTTGCATTCACACACAGCATAAAACGATTGGTGGACAAAATGAGACAAAGAATGAGTGGCATAAAATATGTCTTTCTCTGGCATCGTTGAAAAAAGGTACACACGTAAACAAACTACGGTGAGTTCATGGACAGCCAAAATTAGTAGGACAAAACGGCACTCTCCAAATACTCTCATCAGAGAATCGTGTTTAATACAAACAGTGGGATTTCTAACAATTAGGGATTCTAGTGTCATGTTGTCCTCCTACAGAAACCCTATTAAAACAAAAAATATATTTTTTCCCCATCTTTTTCTATTTTCATACATTTTTGAAAAAGCTCCAGGGAGCCACTAGGCAGAGTTGTAAATGCTAACATTTATACAAAATTTAAATTGTCAGTTTTATATGCACATGTTCGTTTCTGTCCGGAAAAACAAGTAACGACATCACTGATTATTATTGACAAATGAATTTGTTGGTGTCAAATTTTATTATCGTTTTTAGATTATCAGAAATGTTGCAACCCGACAATTCACAGCAAAAAACAAATGTAATGTAAAATAATTGTAATGCTATAATTGCTGTAGTTACTATATAAAGGAGAGAGGGGGCAATATCTGATTGACTTATGATTTTAGAACGACGGAAAGTTAATGACGTGGTTGTTTATGCCCAGATTCTGTAGATCCAGAATTTGCTGCTGCACTCTGGGAGGACGACGTTAGTTGATAGCGAGGACGCTGTCAAATTTACAGACAAAGCTAGAATGGGTCATCAACATGCCGTTTCACGATATATAACGAAAGTATTACCGTATTTTTAGGACTATAAGTCGCAGTTTTTTTTCATAGTTTGACCGGGCTCCAGTGCGACTTATATGTTTTTTTCCTTTTTTATTATGCATTTTCGGCATGTGAGACTTATACTCCGGTGCGACTTATACTTCGAAAAATGCGGTAAAAGCTTTATCGTTGGCCAAATGTATATCATATATCGTCTATATACCGCGCAACTCTACTTTGCAGTGCTTCTTAAGAGCAAAAAGCAATGTTCGGACCCTGTCGGATGTTAGAAGTCCCGCCTCCACTCACAGAGACAAAGGTTGTGGGTGACTGACAAGAAGGGTCACTCCTTCATATATTTCTGATATTGAACAAGCGTGCTCAGGTGCTGAGAGTGATGCAGAATGAAACCTCTTGTGCCCTGTTTGAAGGCAAGAGACGGAGAAAAGAAAACAAACATGACAAAGTAATCAAGTTCATTTTCATTTATCGTTCGATTAATTGACTTAATGATTATCAACCCAGGCCTCCAGAATATTTATATTTCTGATACAGCTCTTGCTTTGGAACTTATTTCTGCAAGTGTAGCTCACTCTGCGGTTGGTGTTAGTAATTATAAAACAGCTGTTGCGTGATTTTCCCCGTCTATATCAAAATATAACTACAGATGTCAAAATGTGTTTGTGTAAAAGCTTCATTGACGATCGTTGCCTTTGGTAAAAGCTTAAAACTCTTTCAGCTTTCGCTCACATTTGCTTTCTTTTATTAAGACTCACCGAGTTGGTGCTTTACAAAACACTTGCAGCAAAAATGTATCTTAAGAAATACAAATAATATCAAGATTATACTTAAATGGGAAACACTGAAGGCTAAAAGTATATCAAACAAACCTTTAACAGAGTGATTGTGCATTATTGTACGGGTGTGTGGTACTTTACTCGTCTTTTTTCATAAAATATTGCACATTTCTGCCATTCTTGATAACCTCTCGAACAACTAAGAAACCTTTATCCTTTTCGCGATTTAAACGGTTGGTACAGCCGAAAAGAACGCAAGAATATGTAATTTTTCTTAAAGAAAGGCTAAATGGCTCCTGGTGTGCAACTTTTTAAACGCATCACAAAATGCTTGTTTTCTTCTGAGGAGGTTTGATAGCTTTGGTGTTTGTTTTTATTTATGTATTTTATTTTGACTGTGCTTTGTTTTCATAAAAAGGATTCTTTGTCTTTGTCAGCACTGGGCCTGTTCTTGCTTTTAAATGGGCAAACGTTGAATAGTTTTTTTTTGTAACAGCCAAAGAGCAGCACAGTTACAGTATAAATAAATATTTATGATTGATTTAGTCATCTTTAGTCGAACATGCCTACAAATATCTTAAACTGAAATTAAAAGCATATGGCTAAATTCGAGCGAATGAATAGGTTTATGCTTCATAATGCTACTGGCCGACAAATCGTTAAGATAATCGATGACTAGTCAACTATCATTCGATGACTAGTCAACTATCAAAATAGTTGTTAGTTGCAGCCATACTTGAAAGCATCAAAATGTCAAATTCTGGTAGAAAACATCCTCTGAGGGCAAATCTTCCAACTAGATGAATTTAGACCAGCAGCATTATTTTGCACTGTACTGTACTGATGTACATCAACCGTGCAATAAAGCAGCTGGAATTCCGCTAATGGGAACCCAATAAACAAACACTGAGACTTAAAGGCCTACTGAAACCCACTACTACCGACCACGCAGTCTAGATAGTTTATATATCAATGATGAAATCTAAACATTGCAACACATGCCAATACGGCCGGGTTAGCTTACTAAAGTGCAATTTTAAATTTTGCGCGAAATATCCTGCTGAAAACGTCTCGGTATGATAACGTCAGCGCGTGACGTCGCGGATTGTAGAGGACATTTTGGGACAGCATGGTGGCCAGCTATTAAGTCGTCTGTTTTCATCGCAAAATTCCACAGTATTCTGGACATCTGTGTTGGTGAATCTTTTGCAATTTGTTCAATGAACAATGGAGACAGCAAAGAAGAAAGCTGTAGGTGGGAAGCGGTGTATTGCGGCCGACTTCAGGAACACAAACACGGCCGGTGTTTCATTGCTTACATTCCCGAAAGATGACAGTCAAGCTTTACCATTGGCCTGTGGAGAACTGGGACAACAGAGACTCTTACCAGGAGGACTTTGAATTAGATACGCAGAGACACTGTACCGTGAGTATGCATGCAGCTGCGGCTTCCAAACATTTGATCGCTTGCCCGTACGTGTGTGCCGCTATGTGCATGTCACGTACGTACCTTCGGGGACTTTGGGGAAATATATGTGCTGTATGAACTTTGGGGAGGTGAACGGTACTTTGGGCTGTGGGATTGAGTGTGTTGTGCAGGTGTTTGAGTTGTATTGGCGGGTTATATGGACGGGAGGGGGGAGGTGTTTGTTATGCGGGATTAATTTGTGGCGTATTAAATATAAGTCTGGTTGTGTTGTGGCTAATAGAGTATATATATGTCTTGTGTTTATTTACTGTTTTAGTCATTCCCAGCTGAATATTAGGTCCCACCCGCCTCTCACAGCATCTTCCCTATCTGAATCGCTCCCACTGCCCTCTAGTCCTTCACTCTCACTTTCCTCATCCACAAATCTTTCATCCTCGCTCAAATTAATGGGGAAATTGTCGCTTTCTCGGTCCGAATCGCTCTCGCTGCTGGTGGCCATGATTGTAAACAATGTGCGGATGTGAGGAGCTCCACAACCTGTGACGTCACGCTACACGTCTGCTACTTCCGGTACAGGCAAGGCTTTTTTATCAGCGACCAAAAGTTGCAAACTTTATCGTCGATGTTCTCTACTAAATCCTTTCAGCAAAAATATGGCAATATCGCAAAATGATGAAGTATGACACATAGAATGGACCTGCTATCCCCATTTAAATAAGAAAATCGCATTTCAGTAGACCTTTAAAGGTGGGGGAAATAATCGATTTTTAGATGCATTGCAATTCGGACATGGACAATTATAGAATCGATTAGTAAACATCAATCGATATATTTACTGTAAATAAAGTAATGCAGTTCTAAAATTTGGCTGGCTGCAGCAAGCCACCTCACCGAGCGATCCGACGACACTTAGGTTCCAGTTTTGCACACATTTTCATTAATTTAATAAATGTGGGAATTCATTTAACGGTTTCTTATTCCAAATTAATTGTTTTTTCAAAGTTGCAAGTGATAAATGCTTATTGAAACGAAAAGGAATGTAAAACTGCAACAATGTACAGGTGTGTTTTAAAGAAGCTGTTGTGAGAGTATCATGTGTGTGTGTGCGCTCCTTTAAGAATGGCAGTATGTGGGTTGAGTGACGTGAGTGAGTGAGTGAGTGAGTGAGTGAGTGAGTGAGTGAGTGAGTGGGCAAGTTAGGAGAGGTAGCGCGAGCATGTGCAGGAGTGTTAATAGCATAGTGGATGTCCGGTTGTGCCTTGTGGAAATTATAAATAAAGTGGCCAAATTGTAACTAATCCACGGCCTCGTCATTCCGACCAAAGAGCAGGGAGCCTGACGGACCCATTGTGAAGTGAAAGGTCTCCCCTGCTCTCCTCGACCCCGGTTTGGGAGCCGACAAGCTGGAGAGGTGTACAACAGTACTTGCAACGCAGTGCCTCCCTGTTTAAAGCTTCACCTTTATTGTTAGTTTTTAAGCCCAAATACCTCCATATTAAAGAGTGGTACCGGTACTTTTCAACGGTGGTATAGTACCGATTTCAATTGATTATTATCGCGATACTTTATTAGTGAAGTGAATTATATTTATATAGCGCTTTTTCTCTAGTGACTCAAAGCGCTTTACATAATGAAACCTAATATCTAAGTTACATTTAAACCAGTGTGGGTGGCACTGGGAGCAGGTGGGTAAAGTGTCTTGCCCAAGGACACAATGGCAGTGACGAGGATGGCGGAAGCGGGGATCGAACCTGGAACCCTCAAGTTGCTGGCACGGCCACTCTACCAACCGAGCTAGTACCGCTATACCGTACAACCCTAGTCCCTACTCAAACTCAAATGAGTGAAAATGACCATCTGTATTGTAGGTTTGATTCAGATGGAGTTGGCAACTGTTGTTTACTTTTCAGTGTAGTCTGAAATAGAGCTGGGCCGATAAAACGATAAATATACATCGCCAAGATACGTAATTGATATCAATAAAAAATGTGTTCGATACAACGTTCGATATATATACATATACATACTTTTATTTGGTCGGAAGAAACCGCAAAAATCAAATATGGTTGGTTGCATGACCAAAGGCACTCGTGGTCTGGTGACCCATAGACATCATATTCGTAGACACAGCATTGGCTGCTGGGGCGCAGGAAATTAGTCAGCCATCTTGAAAGGGGCACCTACTCATACTATAGCAGCAGACGCAAGGAGAAAAAACACAACGCCAAATCATTGTTCTGCATATTCTTACTGAAATTGCCGGACCATGGAAAAGAGGTCAAGGGGAATTGCTCTTCACAAATAAGGGTGAACATAACCATTAGTTGTATTTTGTGAATCGAAGATTATTTTACTGTATTTATGCCCACCAGCGAAATTGTTGCCAGCGAGCTTTAAACCAATATGAAAAACAGTTTAGTACTTAGAAAGTTATGATGGATTAAATGCGCTGACACTTCATCACGCCTGTCAGCAGATGAAGAAGTTGCCCCTTTCAAGATGGCGGCCCCACGTCTCATCAGCGCCAACAGGCAGTCTCGGTCGATGAGGCGTAATAGTATATATATATATATATATATATATATATATATATATATATATATATATATATATATATATATATATATATATATATATATATATATATATATATGTATGTATGTGTGTGGTGACCTAGCAAAACAGAACAGCCAATCGCATAGCAGTATCATTTACCATCTTGCTGTTGATTCTCTACATGGAGTGAAAAGAGAAACTACAATGAGTGCTGCAGAGAGCGAATCAATTGTCAATAACACAGGGAAAGTCAATTACAGTATGGCGTTTTTGGGGGATTTTTTTTAAACGAACCGTAGTCCTTCGCCACGCTCATCTTTTTTTTCAACCCTTGTCCGTTCGCTATTCGAATGTATGGAAACCACGGGTAGGAACTAAAGTAACTAAAAGACTGTATAAATGTAAATAAGTAACATGACAAATAGGGCTGCGAATCTTTGGGTGTCCCACGATTCGATTCAATATCGATTCTTGGGGTCACGATTCGATTATAAATCGATTTTTTTCGATTCACCGCCGATTCTCGATTCAAAAATTATATTTTTCCGATTCAAAACAATTCTCTATTCATTCAATACATAGGATTTCAGGAGGATCTACCCCAGTCTGCTGACATGCAAGCAGAGAAGTAGATTTTTGTAAAAAGCTTTTATAATTGTAAAGGACAATGTTTTATCAACTGATTGCAATAATGTACATTTGTTTTAACTATTAAATGAACCAAAAATATGACTTATTTTATCTTTGTGAAAATATTGGACACAGTGTGTTGTCAAGCTTATGAGATGTGATGCAACTGTAAGCCACTGACATTATTGTTAATTTAAAAAAAATATATATTTTTTATAAATGTCTAATGATAATGTCAATGAGGGATTTTTAATCACTGCTATGTTAAAATTGTTACTAATATTGATACTGTTGTTGATAATATTAATTTTTGTTTCACTACTTTTGGATTGTTCGGTGTCGTGTTTGTGTCTCCTCTCAATTGTTGTTTATTGCTGTTCTAAGTGTTTTGGAATTAGATTGCATTGTTATGGTATTGCTGTGTATTGTTTTGTTGGATTGATTAACTTAAAAAAAAGAATAATAAAAATTTTTTTTTTTTTAAAGAAAATCGATTTTTTTCGAATCGATTTTTTTCCCACACCCCTAATAACAAATGTGTAACTTTAAAATATGTATTTGGTCCAACAGTATGTAAAGTGGAACTGCACTTTTTTTTTTTTTTTTGCCGATCATGCACAATCAATATGAGAGACAAGACACACTTTTTTTTAAGCATTTTAAAGATGATGAAAAACACTTGAAAGATGCGGCTAATGGAAGTCACCGCTGTAGATTTCAAAGCCCTCTAAAACAACTTCAAAACCCTCCATCTATGTTTTGGTATACACACTTCAAGGGTGTACCCCGCCTTCCGCCCAAATGCAGCTGAGATAGGCTCCAGCACCCCCCACGAGCCCGAAAGGGACAAGCGGTAGAAAATGGATGGGTGGACTTCAAGTAAATATATAATGTAGTAACAGACACGACCATAACAATATGTAGTATGTTGTTGACAGAAAACAAAAACAACTATTTTTGGATAAATGAGGATTCACACATGCAGAGAATAATTTCGCCACACCTAGTGTGTGTGTGACAACTAGGGCTGCAACTAACAACTAATTTGATAATCGATTAATCTGTTGATTATTACTTCGATTAATCGATTAATAATCGGATACAAGAGAAACTACATTTCTATACTTTTCAGTATTTTATTGAGAAGAAAAAAAACAGCATACTAGCATACTTAATTAATTAATTAATTACCGGTAATTAACATTAAGCATACTTATTGTGATTATTTTTTCTCAGCTGTGTGTACATGTTGCAGTTTATAAATAAAGGTTTATACAAAAAAAAAGTAGCCTCTGCGCACAGATCCAACGAATCGATGTCTAAATTAATCGCCAACTATTTTTATAATCGATTTTAATAGATTAATTGTTCTGATAGTTGTTAGTGTGCGATGTTGTTACAGACCACAGCAAACGTTAGCAAATATAAAACTAGAGTTAAAGGCATCATGTACATGTAATAGAAAATCTGACACGCTGATACAATTAATGAACAAAAACACAAATATTTGTCTTTAAATATATAGATCCAGAATGTAGAGCATTTTTATTAGATATTACAAATTTCATGATGGCGTCACATTCACACGCCAACACTGTTTTACCAAACATAGTGAATAGTCATGATTAATAATCGTGATTTCAATATTGATAAAAAATAATCCTAATTATTATTTTGTCCAAAATCGTGCAGTTCTATGTATAGGACTTGACCTCATATATTAACACTACTTTTATCTATATGGACAAAAACTGCAGTTACGTCTTATAGTCATAAGATGCCATCTTGCGAATTTTTCACATTTATTTGTATTTATTTATTTATAGTATTATATTGTTTCTGCCATATTACTTTGTTTATAATGCTTGTGTTGCTTTCATATGCACATTCAGCTTTCTTTTTGAGGTACGTATATACATTTTGAATGTGTGTGTTTAAAAAAAAAAATAATAATACTAAAGTAATTTGGTTAAAGGATTCCAGTATAAGTAGTTTTTGAAAGTTTTGAGCACATTTAAAATTACCACAATAATAATAACCATGATCATTTTGGTCACAATAACCGTGATAAGAAATGTTCACATATATATGTGCACTTTGGAGCCCCTGCCTCGAGAGAAAATGTTTGCCTTGGTGCCTTTCCAACTGGCCTTGGTGCCCTAAAACAGTGATTTTCAACCACTGTGCCGCGGCACACTGGTGTACTGTGTGATATTGTCTCGTGTGCCGTGGGAGATTATGTAATTTCACCTAATTGGGTTAAAAATATTTTTGGCAAAGCAGTAATTATAATCCGCAAATGTGCCGTTGTTAAGTGTCTGTACTGTCGAGAGATCGGCAGAGTAACCATGTAATACTCTTCCATATCAGTAGGTGGCAGCAGGTAGCTAATTGCTTTGTACATGGTTTGTCGTGATCACAATATGCAGACGACAGCGGGAGGCAGTGTGCAGGTAAAAAGGTATCTAATGCTTAAACCATAAATAAACAAAAGACGAGTGACGCTAAGAAAATACATTGAAGCATAGGGATGGCTATGCAGAATGAAACTAAAACTGAACTGGCTGCAAAGTAAACAAAAACAGAATGCTGGACAACAGCAAAGACTTACAGCGTGTGGAGCAAACGGCGTCCACAAAGTACATCCATACATGACATGACAATTAACAAAATAGGAGCGCAAGGCAAGAACTAAAACATTTACAAACAGTAAACCACCAAAAAACTCAAAATAAGTCACGGCGTGATGTGGCAGGTCATGACAGTACACCTACTTTGAGACAAGAGCTATATTGATGCATGGTTGGTTATGGTTTAAATTCCTATCCAACAATTGCGAGAACGACTTTTTACCGTCAATAACGGCTGCTGAGTCTAATTTTTTGATGTTTCCTGCTCGTGGTGTGCCTCCGGATTTTTTCAATGAAAAAAAATGTGCCTTGGCTCAAAAAAGGTTGAAAAACACTGTTTTACAATCAGCAGAAATCATTCAAAAACGAAACTCAGTTGACAGTAAAAAGTTGTTCGCAATTGTTGGATATGACTTTAAAGCATAACCAACCATGCATCAATATAGCTCTTGTCTCAAAGTAGGTGTACTGTCACCACCTGTCACATCACGCTGTGACTTATTTGGAGTTGTTTGCTGTTTTCCAGTGTGTAGTGTTTTAGTTCTTGTCTTGCGCTCCTATTTTGGTGGCTTTTTCTCTATGTTTGGTATTTTCCTGTAGCAGTTTAATGTCTTCCTTTGAGCGATATTTCCCGCATCTACTTTGTTTTAGCAATCAAGAATATTTCAGTTGTATTTTATCCTTCTTTGTGGGGACATTGTCGATTGTCAAGTCATGTTCGGATGTACATTGTGGACGCCGTCTTTACTCCACAGTAAGTCTTTGCTGCCGTCCAGCATTCTGTTTTTGTATACTTTCCAGCCAGTTCAGTTTTAGTTTCGTTCTGCATAGCCTTCCCTAAGCTTCAATGCCTTTTCTTAGCGGCACTCACCTTTTTTTAAATTTTTGGTTTAAGCATTAGTTACCTTTTTACCTGCACACTGCCTCCCGCTGTTTCCGACATCTACAAAGCAATTAGCTACCGGCTGCCACCTACTGATATGGAAGAGTTTTACACGGTTACTCTGCCGAGCTCTAGACAGCACCGACACTCAAGATCATTTGCAGACTATAATTACTGGTTTGCAAAAAATATTTTTAACCCAAATGGGTGAAATTAGATAATCTCCCACGGCACACTAGACCAGTGTTTTTCAACCACTGTGCCGCGGCACACTAGTGTGCCGTGAGATACAGTCTGGTGTGCCGTGGGAGATTATCTAATTTCACCTATGTGGGTTGAAAATATTTTTGCAAACCATTAATTATAGTCTGCAAATGATGTGTTGTTGTTGAGTGTCGGTGCTGTCTAGAGCTCGGCAGAGTAACCGTGTAATACTCGTCCATATCAGTCGGTGGCAGCTGATAGCTAATTGCTTTGTAGATGTTGAGAACAGCGGGAAGCAGTGTGCAGGTAAAAAGGTGTCTAATGCTTAAACCAAAAATAAACAAAAGGTGAGTGCCACTAAGAAAAGGCATTGAAGCTTAGGGAAGGCTTTGCAGAAAGACTAAAACTGAACTGGCTACAAAGTAAACAAAAACAGAATGCTGGACGACAGCAAAGACTTACTGTGGAGCAAAGACGGCGTCCACAAAGTACATCCGAACATGACATGACAATCAACAATGTCCCCACAAAGAAGGATAAAAACAACTGAAATATTCTTGATTGCTAAAACAAAGTAGATGCGGGAAATATCGCTCAAAGGAAGACATGAAACTGCTTCAGGAAAATACCAAAAAAAAGAGAAAAACCCACCAAAATAGGAGTGCGAGACAAGAACTAAAACACAGGAAAACAGCAAAAATGGCGTGATGTGACAGTAGACCTACTTTGAGACAAGAGCTATAGTGATGATATCCAACAATTGCGACAACGACTTTTTACTGTCAACTGAGTTTCGTTTTTTTTTTAATGATTTCTGCTGGTGATGTTCCTCCGCATTTTTTCAACGCAAAAAATGTGTTTTGGCTTAAAAAAAAAGGTTGAAAAACACTGCACTAGCGCAGACCTGGGCATTCTGCGGCCCTTTGTGCGTCCCTGTCCGGCCGGCGTGAGGCCAATCATAAATTACAAAATACATTTTAAAAAGTAATTATGTCGAGTGTGCAATACAACGGTGCTGCTTTTGTTTTGAAAAGCGTTATTTGTATTACTTCCGTGTGGACGTAGGCGCGTGCGTGATTGTGAGTGAATGTGAACAGCGGCATTCACAAATTACAAAATAAAGTTTAAAAAACATCTATGTCGTGCCTGCAATACAACTGTGCTGCTTTTATTTTGAAAAGTGTTATTTATGGGCGTATGTCCGTGTGTAACCTGTGAGTGAAGGTGCACAGCGACAAGTGATGCCCGGTTTACACCCGAGACGCTAAAAAGAGAAAAGTTGATGACGAATGGCGTGTTTTTAACAAGACATGGACTGCCAAGCAACGTTCCCTCTAAGGTGCGCGCCTGCGCAATTGCACACTGCTCAAGCGTCCTCTGCGCACGGCAAATATATGCCGCGCACCAAATAAAATTTCATCTGAATTATAAACAAAATAAACACATTTATTCTGTGTAATTTTGCAATGCAACTTTGAGTGACAGTGACAACAAGCGGCCCTAACGGTGTTCGTCAACACCGTTCAATTATTGTAACGTCTATCGAGATGCTTCGAGGACAGGAATTATATCAATCACTTTATTGAGCAAAACTGTTTATATTCGGCCATAACCACACCAAAAACATGACTAAAAAACTTATATCTGGAAAAACTAGTCATTTTGTGCCGTACAAACCAGGCCAAAACCAACTTGTCATCTGTCACCAACACGCATACCACTAAGCCACTGGTGCGTTTATGGCCACACAAAAAGTCGGACAACTCAAACACCACACAAAGTTACACTATGACTCCTCAGTCATACGTGTGCTTAATATACTGTCATTTATTATTAATCTTAATTTATTGATATTAATCATGGAATGCTGTTACTAGAGAAAGTTACAGGAATGCACGCTTCATCTTATGCTTACATTTCATTGTGCAACATGAGGATGTTTAAGGGCAACTAAATGTGATCTCTGAAAGGGGTACAAATGATTTCCAAAGCAGGGCTTTTGGTATAAAGTTAAGTTAGGTTAAATGAAAGTATTATCCATCCATCCATCTTCTTCCGCTTATCCGAGGTCGGGTCGCGAGGCAGCAGCTTAAGCAGGGAAGCCCAGACTTTCCTCTCTCCAGCCACTTTGTCCAGCTCTTCCCGGGGGATCCCAAGGCGTTCCCAGGCCAGCCGGTAGACATAGTCTTCCCAACGTGTCCTGGGTCTTCCCCGTGGCCTCCTACCGGTCGGACGTGCCCTAAACACCTCCCGAGGGAGGCGTCCGGGTGGCATCCTGACCAGATGCCCGAACCACCTCATCTGGAGGAGCAGTGGCTTTACTTTGAGATCCCCCCGGATGGCAGAGCTTCTCACCCTATCTCTAAGGGAGAGCCCCGCCACCCGGCGGAGGAAACTCATTTCGGCCGCCTGTACCCGTGATCTTGTCCTTTCGGTCATAACCCAAAGCTCATGACCATAGGTGAGGATGGGAACGTAGATCGACGGTAAATTGAGAGCTTTGCCTTCCGGCTCAGCTCCTTCTTCACCACAACGGATCGAAACAGCGTACGCATTACTGAAGACGCCGCACCGATCCGCCTGTCGATCTCACGATCCACTCTTCCCTCACTCGTGAACAAGACTCCGAGATACTTGAACTCCTCCACTTGGGGCAGGGTCTCCTCCGCAACCCGGAGAAGAGAACTAAAATTCTGAGTTTTCAAAATTATGAACCATTTCTGGGTTGTTTTTCAACGAGTAACGCATTTTGGGGTAAAAGGCTTTTTTTAAATAAAAAGTTACTTACCATAATTCAACTTTTTGGTTAAATAATTCAAAGCAAGAGTTCGGTTGAAAAAAATTAACCCAAAATGTTGAGTTAAAATAATCGATACAGCGTCCGCATTACTGAAGACGCCGCACCGATCCGCTTGTCGTATTATTATTATTATTATTTATCTTACGGTATATATCAAAAATAATTTTGAGCAAAATTTAATTGAAATATTGTCTATGTGGCCCTCCAGCAGTGCTCGGGTTGCTCATGCGGCCCCCGGTAAAAATTAATTGCCCACCCCTGCACTAGACCAGTGGTTCTCAAATGGGGGTACGCGTACCCCTGGGGGTACTTGAAGGTATGCCAAGGGGTATGTGAGATTTTTTTTTTAATATTCTAAAAATAGCAACAATTCAAAAATCCTTTATAAATATAAATAAAATCTATCTTTTTTTCCAAATAGTTCAAGAAAGACCACTACCATAGAGCAATATTTTGCACTGTTATACAATTTAATGAATCAGAAACTGATGACATAGTGCTGTATTTTATTTATTTATCTCTTTTTTTCAACCAGAAATGCTTTGCTCTGATTTAGGGATGTCCCGATCCAGGTTTTTGCACTTCCGATCCGATACCGATATTGTTTTTGCATTTCCGATCCGATACCGATCCGATACCGATACTGACCGATACTGGCCTATCCGAGCATATATTAAAGTTTAAAGTTATTTAGCCTACTTAGTTGTCAGAATCATGTTGAAAAGGGTTTTAGTACTCTTGATAACTAGCCAGCTGAATTAGGGGAGTTTGAATAATACACAATGGTTGGTAACAAGAAACTGACCTGTTTATTCAAGGATAAACACAAAATAGACAAAATTATACATGACAAACAGAAATGGCATCATTGAACTAGGACTGGGCGATATGGCCTTTTTTTAATATTGCGATATTTTAAGGCCATATTGCGATACACAATATATATCTCGATATTTTGCCTTAGCCTTGAATGAACACTTGATGCATATAATCACAGCAGTATGATGATTCTGTGTGTTTTGATTGATTGCTTGAGACTTTTATTAGTAGGTTGCACAGTGAAGTACATATTCCGTACAATTGACCACTAAATGGTAACACCCGAATAAGTTTTTCAACTTGTTTAAGTCGGGGTCCACTTAAATTGATTCATGATACAGATATATACTATCAGATATATACTATCATCATAATACAGTCATCACACAAGATAATCACATTGAATTATTTACATTATTTATAATCCGGAGTGTGGAGGGGGGCGCCAGATGTAAGTGTCAAAAAGACAGCCAAAAGAGTTTGATATGAGAATAAATCTAAAGTTAAAATATAGGGTAGAAATGCACCCATTTGCAGGAAATGTAGTCTTGATTTTCAAAATTTTCTTTCAAGGCTTGCATGTCTACATTAAAACATTCTTCTTCATACTGCATTAATATATGCTACTTTTAAACTTTCATGCAGAGAAGGAAATCACAACTAAAAAAATCACTAATTTTTTCATACGGTGTTGATGTGGACATTTTTGCCTCAGCATTTTGATGGTGTGGGCGTGTGGCACCGAATGGAGATAAGCGTCTCGACAGACGTCACAATATTTGAACATTGATGACGAAAACTGTTTTCTCTGTCGTGTCCGTGTGTCGAAAATTGTTATGCGCTTATTTTTTTATTTGATTTTGTGCGTGGCATAGATTTGCTATGCGCAGAGGACGCTTAAACAGTGCGCAATTGCACAGGCGAGCACCTTAGAGGGAGCGTTGCTCGCACGGCTGCGCGAGCATCACAGCTAACGTTAGCCATGCTGCTACCTCTCTGCTCGGGGATGACGTATACGTATGTGACGTATGACGTGACAGTATGTGACGTATGTCGTGACAGTATGTGACGTGTGTAAGAAGGTGCGCTTGCTGTCTGTGAGAGGGAGACACAGGAAAGAGTGAGAAGAGCCTGTCGTGTAATGCCAGCAGCTAAAAGCAACTGCGTGAGAATTCACAGACATGTGGATGTGTTGAAGGTGTGCTGGAAAATGCGGAACGGAAATTACGGAGCAGCAGAAAAGTGGAATGTATTATTTAAATCGGTGCGTTGGAAAACACGGACCTGAGGTTTTTTTTTTAAACTGAATCTGGATTCGTTGTGGTGAAGAAGGAGCTGAGCCGGAAGGCAAAGCTCTCAATTTACCGATCGATCTACGTTCCCATCCTCACCTATGGTCACGAGCTTTGGGTTATGACCGAAAGGACAAGATCACGGGTACAAGCGGCTGAAATGAGTTTCCTCCGCCGGGTGGCGGGGCTCTCCCTTAGAGATAGGGTGAGAAGCTCTGTCATCCGGGGGGAGCTCAAAGTAAAGCCGCTGCTCCTCCACATCGAGAGGAGCCAGATGAGGTGGTTCGGGCATCTGGTCAGGATGTACCCCGAGCGCCTCCCTAGGGAGGTGTTTAGGGCACGTCCGACCGGTAGGAGGCCACGGGGAAGACCCAGGACACGTTGGGAAGACTATGTCTCCCAGCTGGCCTGGGAACGCCTCGGGATCCCCCGGGAAGAGCTGGACAAAGTGGCTGGGGAGAGGAAAGTCTGTGCTTTCCTGCTTAGGCTGCTGCCCCCGCGACCCGACCTCGGATAAGCGGAAGAAGATGGATGGATGGATGGATGGATGGATGGATCTGGATCGGCATTTTCCCATGCCTTGCCGATACGCAATTTTTGGCAAATATCGGCAGCCGATCCGATCCAAATATCCCTACTCTGATTAGGAGGTACTTGAATTAAAAACATTTTCACAGGGGGTACATCACTGAAAAAAGGTTGAGAACCACTGCACTAGACGGTATCTCACGGTAGGGCTGGGCGATAAAACAACAACAATATATATCGCGATAGACATGTGATCAATATCAATAGAAAATGGGGTCGATAGAACGTTCGATAATTTCACTGAGTTCTGTTAGAAAAAAATAGGAAGAAATGCCGAGCCGGAACCGCACGGCATTCTGGGGGGTGTAGGCAGAGGAAGGGCTTTGGCCTCTCAACCTATCACGGCCGAGCCTGAACCGCAAGGGATTCTGGGAAATGCTAACAGGGAGAAAAAAAAAAAAGCAACAACGGCAAGCTGACGACGAGGAGTGAAACAAAACGGGAATATGAGTGCGGCAGCACGAGAGGAAATTGTAAATAAAAAAGGAAACGTCACGTCACCAGTTTGGCAGTATTTTGGATTTTTTAAGTCCGATACGAATCAGAGTAATACTGTCTGCAAACTTTGCAAGTCTGGGAACAGGACAAACTTATTTTACCACCTGAGCCGCTCTCACCCGCTATAGTACAGCAGTAACAAACAGCCACAACCATCTACATCAGCCGGCGCAAGTGGAACAGCACCGAAGCGGCAACAACAGACCACCATCGAGAGGTACTCGGCAGCAGTGCCATACGACAAAAATTCAAAACGTTATAAAGAAATAACGGATGCAGTGGTGGATCAATTAGCGAAGGACATGCTACCTACTTACATTTAAAATAAAAGTATTTAAACTCAGCCTTTTTTCTCCTGGTCTTTATTTAGAATAGTTTTTTTTATTTTTTTTATCAATAATTATCGATATCGACTGATTTGAAACACTTATATCGTGATACATTTTTTAGTCATATCGCCCAGCCCTATCTCACGGCACACTGCACACTAGTGTGCCACGGCACAGCGGTTGAAAAACACTGCCCTAAAATATGAGCCCTCCTTTATGGCAAAACTTGCCTTGACCTTAAAAAGTAAAAAAATTCTAGGCCTGCACTTGTCATCAGAGGTGGGTAGTAACACGCTACATTTACTCCGTTACATCTACTTGAGTAACTTTTGGGATAAATTGTACTTCTAAGAGTAGTTTTAATGCAACATACTTTTACTTGAGTATATTTATAGAGAAGAAACGCTACTTTTACTCCGCTACTTTTATCTACATTCAGCTCGCTACTCGCTACTAATTTTTATCGATCTGTTAATGCACGCTTTGTTTGTTTTGGTCTGTCAGACAGACCTTCATAGTGCCTGCGTTTCAACAAATACAGTCACTGGTGACGTTCACTCCGTTCCACCAATCAGATGCAGTCACTGGTGACGTTGGACCAATCAAACAGAGCCAGGGGTCACATGACCTGACTTAAACAAGTTGAAAAACTTATTGGGGTGTTACCATTTAGTGGTCAATTGTACGGAATATGTACTGTACTGTGCAATCTACTAATACAAATTCCAATCAATCAATCAAAAGTGTGAAAGAAAAAAGAAATTTTTTTTATTTCAACCGTACACCCCGTCAAAAGCCTAAAGACTGACAGCACAGTTCCTGTCTTCACAATAAAAGTGCCGCTCCATTGCGCCTGCGCTTTCAAAATAAGAGTCTCCGAAAGCCTGCGCAAACAAGCTAGCAAGCTACGGAGTTTGCCGCCAATGTATTTCTTGTAAAGTGTATAAAAACGAATATGGACGCTGGACATATAAGATGCCAAAAACCAACCACTTTCATGTGGTATTAGACAGAAAGGAGGAACTTTTTTTCTCCTCCATTTGAAAACGTGGACGTTTGTCATCACTACTGTCGGATTCCAATCAATGCAAGTCATCAGAATCAGGTAATACACCAACTTGTATTCTTGTCTTCATGAAAGAAAGGAATCTATATGTGTTAAACATGCATGTATATTCATTAAAACACTATTAACATGTAAACAAAAACGGCAAAAAAAATTATAAATTATATACTGTATATATCAATGTATGTATATATATATATATATATATATATATATATATATATATATATATATATATATATATATATATATATATATATATATATATATGTCTTAATAAGGTTATCCAAAAAATAGTGCTCGATACCGTAGTAGAGCGCAATATATGTATGTGTGGGAAAAAAATCACAAGACTATTTCATCTCTACAGGCCTGTTTCATGAGGGGGGGTACCCTCAATCGTCAGGAGATTTTAATGGGAGCATTCGCATACCATGGTTTATATAGGGCACAGAGTGGGTGGGTACAGGCTGGCCTAGGGGCGTGGTGATTGGCTCATGTGTTACCTAGGAGGTGTTTCCGTCTATGGCGGCATGTTGTTACAATTTCGCTGCGCTTGTTGAGGGATGACAGGTCTGGACGGTAAATAATAAACAGTTTCTCTTTCAAGCATAGGTTGCATCTTTTATTACCACTATTGTAAGGTGTGCTGGATGCAAGAATTTGCCATGTTATTGAATATTCAACATTATTGTCTTTGGACAATAATGTTGAATATTCAATAACATGGCAAATTCTTGGTATGCGAATGCTCCCATTAAAATCTCCTGACGATTGAGGGTACCCCCCCTCATGAAACAGGCCTGTAGAGATGAAATAGTCTTGTGATTTTATTCTCACACATACATATATATATATATATATATATATATATATATATATATATATATATATATATATATATGTATATGTGTGTGTGTATATATATATGTATATATATATATATGATATGTGTGTGTATGTTACTCATCAGTTACTCAGTACTTGAGTAGTTTTTTTACAACATACTTTTTACTTTTACTCAAGTAAATATTTGGGTGACTACTCCTTACTTTTACTTGAGTAATAAATCTCTAAAGTAACGTACTCTTACTTGAGTACAATTTCTGGCTACTCTACCCACCTCTGCTTGTCATTCACTTCAATTTCACTAAATATTATCTTTATATAAATATTTTCACCGGAAAATATATCGAGATATATATCCAATATCGAGTTTAAGTAAAAATATAGAGATATAATTTTTCGTCCAGCTCTATTCCAGAGGTATTAAACATTGAAAGAAGACCAATAATAGCATCACGTGAATGTAGTGTACATGTTACATCATGTTGTCATCAAAATAAGGCGATTAAAAACAATCGACTAGCCAGTAATAACGTGACTCCGTAGTTTTTAAAAGGAGCCAAAGTATGTGAGTGGAGGAAGAATTATTGGCACACATAAAGGTGGGCTTACTTTCCCTCCGTAGTGTGGCAAACTTGTTGTGACTGTGACAAGTCAAAGAGACGGACAGTGACGTTTCAAAGGTGGGCAAAAAAAAAGAAAAAGCCTTCATTTTGGACTGCACTTGGCAAAGGTGGCCAGACTAACGGCTCTAGCGGGGAACACGCCGCGCTCCGTCCCTCCGGAGCAGGAAGCTCGCCAAGTGCAATAAAGAGCAAGCGGGCTGATGCTTCGTGTTAGCCGACTTAGCCTAGCGAGCTAAACAAAACTGGCTCGGGCCTGCGATTCGGACAACGATATCTCGGCGCGTGTAATTGGACATGCCATCGCGGCGTGGGCCTCGCGTAAAATCACCACGCGGCGCATCGCTCCAAACACGAACCGCGATGGTTATTTGCAGCGGCTTGAGGGCGGAGGGGAAAACTGGAAGGTCCGAAAATGGGAAGTCAACACTTACCGAGCTGTACTTTCTACGCCATCTTGGATCCACTTGTCAGACCCGCGCAAAGGCTCACGGGACGTGGCTATCTGAAGGTTGAAGGCAGCGCGTGTACGTGCGCGCGTGACATTCAGTTGTTTTTAAAAAAAATAAAAAAAAGAGTCAAAGTGACTTTGTGGGGAATTGCCTTTTCTGTTTGGAGCAGAACACGTAAAGTGTAACACAGCCTGCTTTTGACTTCTACACACAATGGCTCCTGCTGCACAACGGATGACACACTAAGATATGTTCTCACTAGGGGTGTGGGAAAAAAATCGATTCGAATTCGAATCGCGATTCTCACGTTGTGCGATTCAGAATCGATTCTCATTTTTAAAAAATCTAAATTTTTTTTGATTTTTTTTTTTAATTAATCAATCCAACAAAACAATACACAGCAATACCATAACAATGCAATCCAATTCCAAAACACTCAGAACTGCAATAAACAGAGCAATTGAGAGGAGACACAAACACGACACAGAACAAACCAAAAGTAGTGAAACAAAAATGAATATTATCAACAACCGTATCAATATTAGTTGCAATTTCAACATAGCAGTGATTAAAAAGTCCCTCATTGACATTATCATTAGACATTTATAAAAAAACAAACAAAAAAACAATAGTGTCACAGTGGCTTACACTTGCATCGCATCTCATAAGCTTGACAACACACAGTGTCCAATATTTTCACAAAGATAAAATAAGTCATATTTTTGGTTCATATAATAGTCAAAGAAAATCATACTTGCCAACCCTCCCGAATTTTCCGGGAGACTCCCGAAATTCAGAGCCTCTCCCGAAAACCTCCCTAGGGACAAATATTCTCCCGAAAATCTCCCGATTTTCTGCCGGAGCTGGAAGCCGCGCCCCCTCCAGCTCCATGCGGACCTGAGTGAGGACAGCCAGAACTAAATCATCCAGACTAGAGATAAATTGTATTATTATGTTTATCTTACCTAAAAATAAATATATTTATTAATTAAAAAAAAAAAAAAATCAATACATTTTTACTATATTTTGCTAAAAACATCAAAATTAATTGTATTTTTATTTTTATTTTTTCGTGACTCCTTATTACATCCAGCCATAGAATTATACATTAAAATAAACATATTTGAAATAATTGATTTTAAATTATCATAATAATTCATTTAAAATGACTATATTTAATTATTAAAATAATTGCTTGTTTATCAACAACTTTAGCATTTTATTCATTACATTTTGAAACTCTCAGAAGCCAAGTTATGTTATATTCCTTAATATTTATTTATGCAAGTTTGAAGTATCAATTACCTAAACACAGTTTGTTTGCATATTTTCAGGATATATATATATATATATATATATATATATATATATATATATATATATATATATATATATATATATATATACATATATATATATATGAAATACTTGACTTGGTGAATTCTAGCTGTCAATATACTCCCCCCCTCTTAACCACGCCCCACCCTACCCCGACCACGCCCCCACCCCCCACCTCACGAAATCGGAGGTCTCAAGGTTGGCAAGTATGAAGAAAATTTACATTATTGCAATCAGTTGATAAAACATTGTCCTTTACAATTATAAAAGCTTTTTACAAAAATCTACTACTCTGCTTGCATGTCAGCAGACTGGGGTAGATCCTGCTGAAATCCTATGTATTGAATGAATAGAGAATCGTTTGGAATCGGGAAAAAAAATCGTTTTTGAATCGAGAATCGTGTTGAATTGAAAAAAAAAAAAAGATTTTGAATCGAATCGTGACCCCAAGAATCAATATTGAATCTAATCGTGGGACACCCAAAGATTCACAGCCGTAGTTCTCATCATCATTTCCTTGGTCTAACACGGGGTCGGCAACCCGCGGCTCTAGAGCTGCATGCGGCTCTTTAGCGCCGCCCTAGTGGCTTTCTGGTGCTTTTTCAAAAATGTATGAAAAATGGAAAAAGTTGAAAGGGAAAAAATATGGTCTCTGTAGGAGGACAAACATGACACAAACCTCCCTAATTTTGATTTCTATTTACTGTTTTAATTGGTTTTACCCTTAAAAATCGTATTTAATCATATTTATTTTTATATTGTTTTTATATTTATTTATTTTTATTCAGTCATTGGTGGAGCATAATATTGTTTTTAATATTGTTTTTAACATGGCTGTGCAGCACTTTGGAAACATTCTTGTTGTTTAAATGTGCTATATAAATAAAGTGGATTGGGTTGGATTAATTGTTATAAAGCACACTGTTTATATTAAACATGCTTCACTGATTCGAGTATATGGCGAGCGCCGTTTTGTCCTACTAATTTTGACGGTCCTTGAACTCACCGTAGTTTGTTTACATGTATAACTTTCTCCGACTTTCTAAGACGTGTTTTATGCCACTTCTTTTTCTGTCTCATTTTGTCCACCAAACTTTTAACGTTGTGCAAGAATGCACAAAGGTGAGTTTTGTTGATGTTATTGACTTGTGTGGAGTGCTAATCAGACACGTTTGGTCACTGCATGACTGCAAGCTAATCGATGCTAACATGCTATTTAGGCTATCAATATGTAAATATTGCATCATTATGCCTCATTTGTAGCTATATTTGAGCTCATTTAGTTTCCTTTAAGTCCTCTTAATTCAATGTATATGTCATGACACACTATCTGTATGTAATATGGCTTTTAATTTTTTGCGGCTCCAGACAGATTTGTTTTTGTATTTTTGGTCCTTCAACATTTTGGGTTGCCGACCCCTGGTCTAACACAAATATGTATGCTAATAAAATAATTGTTTCACTTTGTTAACCGATAATGTAGCTCAAATAAAGTACACGTTACACACCTTACACAACTGAGGGTTTATTTGTTATGTTGCAACTTATTAATGGTCATTAATAACAATTCTTGTTTTGAGTTTGTAGTGGACAAAGTTTGTGCTGCGGGGCTCATTGTCCAATCAAAACAATCCGTCGGAAGGAGACACGGGAAACGAAACATAGAAAAAGAAGCGCGATCTTGTTTCACTGCAGGTTGTGGATCATTTCCTCCTTGGCGATGAGATGCGTGGTCTTGTTGACCAGCGACATGAGCGAGTTGAGTTTGTGCGACCAGTCGTTGAGCAGGTCGTTGGGGTCTTTAGGCCTTTGAAAGTTGATGATTCCGGCCAGGCGGTCCACCTTGGCGTAGATGGTCTTGCTGACAACCAGGCTGGAGAGAAACTCCTCAGATTCCTGAAGATTGCATTTGAGACGGACACAAATCATCAATTTGCCAGCAAAATGTTTTCAAACTTGAAAAGGTAAATTACAATCACAATATAAAAAACTGTATATCTGCAAGCATCTAAAACAGTGGTTCTTAACCTGGGTTCGATCCAACCCTAGGGGTTCGGTGAGTCGGGTTCAGGGGTTCGGCGGAGGTCAAAACACACCCGACTCATCGTGTAAATACAAACCTCTCCCTATCGGCGTATTACGGATACGGCAACAGCTGACTGATTTGCAGGTGTGTAATTTATTGTGAGTTTATGCACTGTGTTGGTTTTGTTGTTTGAACAAGGTGATGTTCATGCACGGTTCATTTTGTGCACCAGTAAAAAAACATGGTAACACTTTAGTATGGGGAACATATTCACCATTAATTATTTGCTTATTAACATGCAAATTAGTAACATATTGGCTCTTAACTAGACATTAAGTACCATATTTTTCGGAGTATAAATCGCACCGGAGTATAAATCGCACCTGCCGAAAATGTATAATAAAGAAGGAAAAAAAACATTAAGCAACTTTCATAAACTATGAAAAAAACTGCAACTTATAGTCCGAAAAATACGATACTTATTAATGCCTTATTCGGCATGGCCTTATTATAACCCTAACCCTCTAACCCTAACCCTAACCCTAACCAAATAACTTTAAATTAAGTCTTTATTACTTAGAATATGTTCCCCTAGTATCCAAATAACTTTAAATTACGGTAAGTCTTTGTTACTTAGAATATGTTCCCCATACTAAAGTGTTACCAAAAACATATAACTTTGTCTTGAATTTGAATAAAAATAACTTTTTATTTTTCACTAAAGAAGGGTTCGGTGAATGCGCATATGAAACTGGTGGGGTTCGGTACCTCCAACAAGGTTAAGAACCACTGGTCTAAAATGAGCCTGTGTCAGATCAGGCTTGATCAGTGGCCTAGTGGTTAGAGTGTCCACCCTAAGATCGGTATGTTGGGAGTTCAAACCCCGGCCGAGTCATACCAAAGACTATAAAAATGGGAGCCATTACCTCCCTGCTTGGCACTCAGCATCAAGGGTTGGAATTGGGGGTTAAATCACCAAAAATGAGCTGCTGCTCACTGCTCCCCTCACCTCCCAGGGGGTGAACAAGGGGATGGGTCAAATGCAGAGGACACTGAGTGTGTGTGTGACAATCATTGGTACTTTACTTTACTTCATATTTGGGAAATGCCGTGCAAGTTAAGGTAACCACAACTTCTCAGTCACCACTTTTTTCTCAAGATGGCGCCACTGTAGTGGCTGCTGGTTGCAGGAGCTGTGTGTCGTCCTTTGTGTTCTTGATGTTTCCATCTTGTTTTTGCCTTTTGGTTCGAGCCCCTTCGGGACAGCGCAACAAGGGATGATTTTTGTGGACTTTTAGATCTGCTTCAGGGGAGCCTTTGGGCCTTAACTATATTTGCCTTGGACACCAGCTACTGGCTCTCTGCCACACCTGAGTCTGCGTGGAGGGACCATGGGGGACACGGGATGTACAGGCTTTGAAGGGCCCTGGTTGGATGTGGAGGCTTCGGTCTCCCTGGACGGATTCTCCCTCATCCATGCAAACCAGACATTGGCCGGGAGCTCTCTCGGTTGCTTTGTTGGGTGTGTTCCTGTTCCTTACTTACCCCAGCAGACAAAGGCGGCCACCAGTGTGTATGGGTGTTAAGATGGGTTTCTTATTTGTTTGTGTATGTATTATTTATTGCTAGTTTTCCGTTGTGTTTTACTTTTGTAGCTGTATGTAGGAATGGTGCCAACCGAAGTTGCGGCTGGTTGCATCAGCTCTGTGCACTGTGTCCTTTGTGTTCTTTAATGTTTCCCTCTTGTTTCACCTTATATTTGTGTGGACTTTTTCAATCTGCACTGCAACCAAATAATTGCCCTATTGTGGAATACATAAAGTCTCTCCTGTCCCATCCAGTGTGATGCATTGCAGTTCCACACCACTTTAACACACACTATTACATTAATAACTCAGTCAAACAAAACTGAGCATTTAAATGCAGAAGTTTTGAGAGTGCACTTATTTTTCCATTTCATGTTCAACAAAAGGTTATTCAACTGTTAAACTACGTAATAATACAACTCAATGAGTATATCCTCAGATATTTTCCCACCCTAAATACAAATCCTGCATGTGCTACACACTAACAAAAGAGTTGTTTCTGGTGTACATGTGGAAGCTGCTCCCTTAATTAATTACAACATTGCTTACATCAATGGAAAGGTCAAGAAGCCCGGCCATCCTCTTCATTGTGATTCTGGTGTAATATTTGGCCATTATTCTGATGTTCTGTGGAAAAGAAAATACATGTGTTAATTTGCAGCAGATTCTCAACTACACCTGTGCAAAGGGCTGAAATTTTTCCAGCGGGCACTGACTCCCGCCAGTCAAAGGCTGCGCTGCACGTTTGTTCTGCACACTTATACACCTCGCCTTTAACCTAAGTGAATTTGTTTTAAATTCACATAATATATTTAAAGGTGAACTGCATTTTTATTTGTATTTGAATCATTTCCAATCCTTTTTATAGCATTCTTATTTGTAATAATCGTCTCGGTCTTGGTGGCTAACAACGCAGTTAACGGGAGTAATCCATTCTGCCTCTAAATCACTCTTAAAACGCATCCAAAAATCGTGAACAATACATCATTTACGTTCCACAACCTGCATAATAACCAAGCTGTAGCTACATTGTTATTGTAAGAGCTGACACAGAACTATTACTAAAGCGTAGTAACACGTCATCTTACTCACAGAGACACTCAGTCTCACACTGCTAAGCCCATTGGCGTTGTTAGGCCTATTTTAGGGGGGCTCAAGCCCCCCTAAAATATTCTTAAACCCCCCTAAATAATTTGGTGTTATATATATATATATATATATATATATATATATATATATATATATTTTTTTTTTACAAATACATGCCGACATATTCATTATAAAGAGGCCCGAATATGAGTTTAAATAAATAATCATATAAACTGTCATTATTCACTCAGTTTCCCCTCACTTTATAGCGTACATCACCAAAAATGATTCCCGGGCGCGGCACCGCTGCTGCCCACTGCTCCCTTCACCTCCCAAGGGGTGATCAAGGGGATGGGTCAAATGCAGAGGACAAATTTCACCACACCTAGTGTGTGTGTGTGTGTGTGTGACAATCATTGATACTTTAAGGTAGAGAGCCCCTTTAGTGTGTCGGTATCCAATCCATTCCACTTGTTCATATAGAAAATGCCCACATCACTCAAAATCCAGTCCGCATTTTCTCTGCGACCTTACTTGCGGTCCTTGGACTTGTTCATATAGAAAACTCCCACATCACTCTTGTAGAATCTATATAAAGTAATATACATTAGCCTAATGTTAAAATATTGAAAAAAACATAATTAGATTTGTTTTATTGTATTGTCACATTAATAGCTGTTGTATTATTATAGGATGGCTTGTTAAACATTTCATAGGATTTTCAGAGGGAGGAAAAACCAAGACATTTAATATAAAATGTAAAATGAATAAATACATAAAAAGAAAAAGAGAAAAAATGGTTAAAAGTCATCGTCCCGGGGAGCATTTCATTTCGTCCCGTGCATTTTTTAAAATAATAATAACAATGAATAATTTCTAAGTCTTTGTTAGCCGTTTGTGAAGTTTTGTGCTCGTGCGCTACGTTCGCTCTCCTGGGGGCTAAGCCCCCCCTGTCCTTAAAAGCTAGTGACGCCCCTGGCTAAGCCAATAGTAAAAAGTAAGCTAGCTCCTGCGTCAGCAGCTGAATTGCTTTTTGAGTTTGGAATAGTTAATGCTTAATTATCAATCGTGCCTCACACGTGTATTGAACAAAGTTGTGGTCGGACACCAAAAAGTTGGGTCAACTTTCAAATACTACCGTATTTTTCGGAGTATAAATCGCTCCGGAGTATAAGTCGCACCGGCCGGAAATGCATAATAAAGAAGGAAAAAAACATTTATAAGTCGCACTGGACTATAAGTCGCATTTTTGGGGGAAATTTATTTGATAAAAGCCAACACCAAGAATAGACATTTGAAAGGCAATTTAAAATAAATACAGAATAGTGAACAACAGGCTGAATAAGTGTACGTTATATGAGGCATAAATAACCAACTGAGAACGTGCCTGGTATGTTAACGTAACATATTATGGTAAGAGTCATTCAAATAACTATAACATATAGAACATGCTATACGTTTACCAAACAATCTGTCACTCCTAATCGCTAAATCCCATGAAATCTTATACGTCTAGTCTCTTACGTGAATGAGCTATATAATATTATTTGATATTTTACGGTAATGTGTTAATAACTTCACATAAGTCGCTCCTGAGTATAAGTCGCACCCCCGGCCAAACTATGAAAAAAACTGCGACTTATAGTCGGAAATATACGGTACTCGTTACCAACTAAAACTGCAGACAGACTAAAGCAGTGGATATTGGCTCTCAACTTGGTCCTGGCACCATCGCTCGAAAGACTAAGCAAGGTGATAGTTTGTTCTCAACATTTTTTTACCTGAGGATTGTTCTGAATTTACTAGCTCAATTCGGAGTACAAGTCTTGCTGAAAGACTCAGCCATCCCATCAGTCGGCATCCTGGGAGCGGACATTTAAGTCATTTTTTGTTGATGTGGAATAAAAGCATGGCGCTAATGCTAGTTGCTAATGCTAGGACAATACCCAGCAACGCTATTCTCTGCCTGGGGGAAGAGGAGTTTCACCAGAGACCCCTGTTGAGGGTTAGTATCTTTTGTGTGTTGTGCTTGCCCTGACAACAGGTGGTAAAGTTAGCCTCTCAGACAAGTTCTTCCAGTCTTTTTATGTCGTCTGTTTTATGTAACTTCTTGTAAACGGAGATATGTCTGCCTTGAAACATAGTTTCATTAGTGTAATACTAGCAGGCTCCACAATTACACCACCAAATCATGCCAGTCCAGACTCTCTTGGACCCCGTCTGCTTTAACGTTTCACCCTCTCTTCGTGCCCGCTCAGTTTCTATAATCAGCAGTTCACCTATATATTCAGGTTCAAAAAGATAAGGTTCTGGATTCTCATTTACACAAAGCAGTCATCTTTTTTGTCTATTACCGGTACATATGTTTGTTGATGGAATGTGCCCAGGAAATAAGTTCCAGTAATGTTTAAAATGACCAAAATAGGTAAATATTGTACGTATTACAGACTGTTATGAACATGTCTGTTACCACATTGTATACATATTTAAAGCATGTATATACACAACGTTGATGGATGTTTTTAAGTTTTTTTAGAGGGCTTTGAAAGCAACATGTGACTACTATTAGCTGCAAAGTGAGCCACATCTTACGAGCGTTTTTTTTTAAAAGTTTAGATCCCAAAAAAAAAAAAGTGTGTTCTTGTCTCTCATAAGGATTGTGAATGATAGGCATTCCAAAAAGAGTGCCGTTCCCCTTTAAGACATTTGAATATTTAATACACAGAATTGGCCAATAAAAACTGAATCTACTGTTAAACGCGGAATATTACATCAAATTCAACAAATATGACGACTTGTCCAAGGTGTACACTGCCTTCCACCCGAGGCTCCAGCCCCCCTGCAAGCCTGAAAGGGACACGCGGTAGAAAATGGATGGATGGATGACTGAAATGCTGTCATTGTGAAGAGAAGGAATGTTGATCCCCAAAACACTCAATTGCCCCCCTCCCAAACTAAACAATGTCGAAACAGCCAATTTGAACACCAGTTTAGTCTGGGAACAAACTAAGACGCTAATGTTAGGCAGGACAACCCATGCACCCGCAACACATCTCATCTTCTTGTGTTGTTGTGGAAGAGACCACAGACGCAAGGTCTACTATGCACACACAAATAGGTGGCCGTAACTCGAGGCACTTTTTTTTTTATTTTAAAACAACTTCAAATAACCTCAACATTTAAAAACATAGCAGCCGTCAAGAGAAGAACAACAGCGCACTCCCGTCCTTCACAATAACAGCACTGTGCACAACATCCGGTCTGACTGCACTTACACAATAAAGTATTACAGTAAAGTGTAATACGTATAATAAAGTATTATGATTTAACTTAAAATACTGATTTAAACTGTCTAAAGATGTACTGGACCAATAAATAAGGATATTTTGCATCAAATTAACGGACATTTTATAAAACTGTATTACCGTACAAAAAAGCACTCTATGATGGTAAAATACTCCTGTTTGGAAAAGAGCTGTGTATGTGCATGTTCAAATAAACTAAACTAGACAATACGTGCAAATGTAAAAATCTAATTTGGAGGGCAAAAAAAAGGAATTAGTTTAAAAAAAAATGGAATACAATTAAATATAACACATTTCAACGGCCCTACATATTGTTTGCTGTCAACTCTGGTCTCTCCGGTCCATCATTCAAAGGTGTCCGTGTGCAACAAACTAATTCCGAGTTCCTATTGTTACACAACAGAGAAGAAGTCCATAGGAGAGACCCACAAACGTCGGCTCCCAAAGGTAAATGCTTATGAATGATTACATTATTTCATAAAACTACAGTATTTGCTTGTTTTACAGGCTATTAAAATGTTTTTCAAACTATGATTATAATTATAATACAAACTGTTTTTTTCTTTTTAAAAGGCATGTTACATGTTAAAACTGTGGTGTTTTGGGTGGGCCAAGCACAGACTAAATTGATTTCAATGGGTGGGGCTGATTGGAAATACGAGTGTTTTGAGTTACGAGCTCGGTTGTGGCACGTTAATTGAGATATCACTGTATTTACCTTTATTGAACAACAAATAGTCTGCATGTACACTGTGAGCAGTGGAAAACAATTGAAATATGAAACATTACATTCTGTTTATTTGGCCTTTACTATCTCAAAAATACTTTTGTCTAAAGACATGGTTATTTAATTGGGTCTTAGACTTACATGCTCCACCACTCTGTTCTTCAGATCCTTCCATCGCTTCTCCCCCTCCTCAGAATATGAAAAGACTTCGGTTGCGGGGCTGCCGGTTGAGCCCTCCCTTAACTCCTTCCCATAATCCTCCACCAAGGCAGCCCAGCGCATAAGCTCCATGGTGGTGAACTGCTTCAGAAGGTCCCTAAAGATGAACGGCAATAATCATATTAGGTATGAAAAATTGTACATTTTTTGATGCATCACAAATGGAATGTGGACAATTCTGAATTGATGGACAAATATCATTTATATATGTTAAATATCATTATTGATTAAATATATTTATAAAAACATTAACACACACACTATAATAACAACATACAGTATAATATTTAAAGATGCATAAACAATTGATTTATAATCGACCCGTGGCACTTGAATGGTAATGAAATTGTGAGGTCCCCAAAGATTACCACCACTAAATCATATGCTTAGGGCTAGGTGATATTAGGGTTGTCCCGATCCGATATTTGGATCGGATCGACCGCCGATATTTGCCAAAAAATGCGTATCGGCAAGGCATGGGAAAATGCCGATCCAGATCCAGCTTTAAAAAAATTACAGTCCGTGTTTTCCAACGCACCGATTTCAATAATACATTACACTTTTCTGCTGCTCCCTAATTTCCATTCCGCATTTTCCAGCACACCTTCAACACATTAACAGGTCTGTGTCCTAACCGTCCTAATCGGAAGCGGATGCCGGTTCATGGTTCCGAAAGGCGAGCGGAAGTTACCGGTAAAAATGTCAGCTGTGTGGGATTATTTTACCCTCCACAAGGAAAAAGATTAAGAGGTGGAGTGCAAAACATGCCACAATAAAGTCAAGCGTGGTGGTAAAGTTGTAAGACATTTTAATACAACAAATCTAATCAAGCATTTAGCGAAATACCACCGTAAAGAATATGAAGAATTTCTAAAGAAAACTGACGAAAAGAAAAAGAAAGGTTCTACCCAACTAACTCTGACAGAAATGTACGCTAAGCGTGACATACTGCCACTGAACAGTGCTAAAGCCCAGGGGATAACTAGAGTCATTGCTGAGGAAATAATTCTGGATGATGAGCCGTTATCTCAAAGTGAGTAAAGTGGGCTTTCGACGCACCATCCAACACATATCCCCATTATGCTCGGACTGCAGTCAACAATTGAAGGGAGCGTGTAGATAGTTTTTTTTTTTTTTTTAGTTTACACTTGTTCAAGAGCAAATATTGATGCTGAGTTATAGACATTTTATCCCACTCAGGTTGTTTGTGTGTTTTGCTTTTTTTAAATAAGTTTAGAGCATTATTTGCCCTTTATACTGTTCAATGATGCCATTTCTGTTTGTCATGTATAATTTTGTCTATTTTGTGTTTATCCTTGAATAAACAGGTCAGTTTCTTGTTACCAACCATTGTGTATTATTCAAACTCACCTAATTCAGATGGCTCGTTATCAAGAGTACTAAAACCCTTTTCAACATTAATCTGACAACTAAGTAGGCTAAAAAACTTTAAACTTTAATACATGCTCAGATAGGCCAGTATCGGCCAGTATCAACATCGGTATCGGATCGGAAGTGCAAAAACCTGGAT
The DNA here is from genome assembly GCF_033978685.3 of Nerophis lumbriciformis. Classification (NCBI taxonomy): domain Eukaryota; kingdom Metazoa; phylum Chordata; class Actinopteri; order Syngnathiformes; family Syngnathidae; genus Nerophis; species Nerophis lumbriciformis. The sequence continues at coordinate 13,213,766 of NC_084574.2, forward strand.
CGGGACATCCCTAGATGTAGGGCTGGGCGATAAAACAATAACAATATATATCGCGATAGACATGTGATCAATATCAATAGAAAATGGGGTCGATAGAAAGTTCGATAATTTCACTGAGTTCTGTTAGAAAAAAATAGGAAGAAAGGCCGAGCCGGAACCGCACGGCATTCTGGGGTGTAGGCAGAGGAAGGGCTTTGGCCTCTCGACCTATCACGGCCGAGCCTGAACCGCAAGGCATTCTGGGAAATGCTAACAGGAAAAAACAACAACAAAAAAACAACAACGGCTAGCTGACGACGAGAAGTGAAACGAAACGGGAATATGAGTACGGCAGCACGAGAGGAAATTGTAAATAAAAAAGGAACCGTCACGTCACCAGTTTGGCAGTATTTTGGATGTTTTAAGTCCGATACGAATCCGTGGAAAAGGAGATACTGTTAGCAAAGCACTTTGCGACAACCTCCGACATAAGCCGTTCATGCGAGCCATTAATGTGACTGTTATTTATTTGCATATATTGTTACCAATATGGCTTTAAAGCCTGAGTTGTACACTACTAATTTGTTAATTACAATACTTTGCACATTTTGTTGGATTAAGCATTTATTTAATGTCAATATTTGCACATCGACCAGTATTTTCATTTATTTGACTGTTTTTCATAATGCTGACCTTGTTCTAAAGGTTAAAGGTTATATTTAAAATAAAAGTATTATTCAGCCTTTTTTCTCCTGGTCTTTATTTAGAATAGTTTTTTTTTTTTTTTTTATCAATAATTATCGATATCGACTGGTATGAAACACTTATATCGTGATACATTTTTTAGTAGTATCGCCCAGCCTTATCTAGATGATATAGCTGAAAACTGTATCACGATGTTAAGTGTTTTATATCGGTCGATATCGATAGGTATTGATATTTTTTATGACCTAGAAAAAATAAGGACCAGGAGAAAAATATATTAAATGTAAACATTTTTATTTAAAATGTAACCTTCCTCTGATTATAATCCCATAAACTGTAAAGGCAGAAAAAAAAAGTCATCACTTAACGATAACTTCCTTAAATTAATGTACAAAAATGAGAAAAACTATGAAAAAATTAAGTGTCACAAAATAGTGCAAAGTGTGAAAATAGAGAAACCTGAGAACAACTATTTTTTGCAGGTTCAGTGCGAGGAAATTAAGGCTTTGCTCGGCTAAGGTGGGGTAGTATAAGCAGTCTTGACGGGGCGAGCACCTTGCATAATTTACAGACCACATTGGTCTGACGACGATCCGTTTTAAAAAACTGCCATATTGTTGAGGTGGCTAATCCTGATTTAATCGACAATTTATTCGTTCTCTGCAGCACTCATTTTTACTTTCTCTTCTCAAAATATGCAAAGAATCAACCGCGAGACAACAAGATTGCACAACCAAACCTGATAGTTGATGCGGTTTCCTGATTGGCTGTTATCGAGTCACTCTTACTGATGTAAATTATATTTATACACCGCTTTTTCTCGAGATACTCAAAGCGCACTACATTGTGAAACCCATTCTCTACATCTTTAAGCTACATTTAAACCAGTGTGGGTGGCACTGGGAGCAGGTGTGTAAAGTGTCTTGCCCAAGGACACAACGGCGGTGAATGGGATGGTGGAAGTGGGAATCCGCCCTAAGTCACAATTAGTGATCACTTCCTGCGCTGCTCGGTTACCAGAGAGTGAGTGCTTTTGTTCATGTAACCAACTTTGCTTCGCAACTTACCGTTTTTTCCAAAGTAGAAAAAAAATCATTTACAATTTATAAAACGCATTTTTTTATTGATATCGATTACGTGTCTATCGTGGTGTATATTGATGTCGTTTGATTTCCCAGCCCTACATATGCTTCACTTTTTCCCCTCATTTGTAGTACTGAGGACATACAAGAGACATCACATACTTGTATTTGGGAATCTCTTCCAATTTCTTATCTTCACTGACCCTGTGGACTAGGTCTGACTGCTCATTGTCATAGGGAGAGAGAATCACATACAGCACAACACTTTTCAGGGCCTGAAACACACAAACATTAATTAGCATTGCCAACAAGAAAGTCACGTTTATGTGTACAATAAACATCTATTGTATGTAAGAGCTGGGTACTTTCTGTGTAGCACAAAAGTACCTGCTGCCACTTGCTGTTGTCCTCAAGGATACACGGCGTGTCATAAATGGCCCTATAGTGTTTGCATATGGACACATTTGAGCCCTCATGCTGGTCCACCTGAATCATCAGGTTGTAGTACTTCAGCTTTAACTCCTACATTTTTTAGGGGGAAGCAATTTTCAGTTAAACTAATCGCTCAATTCAACTCAACTTCAAACAAACAAATGCCTATTTGTATGTGTTACCTCAGTGCCCTCCTCTTGGAAGAATTTGGTGTTGATCTTCTTGCTGATGATCTGTGTGCGAATGTAATCCTTGACAGCAACGCAAAGCCTCATCTGCTCCAAGATGAACTCTACCTTCTCTTTTTTCTCCATGGAGCCATATGTCTCAACCTATTGGGCGTACACGGATATTTAGAAAAACGGTTGTCATAAAAGCCCAATCCCCTTATTTGTCTTTTACCTGCAGTTCTTGAAGAATGGCAGCTGCCTCTTTTACATCTCCGCTTTGTTCCTTGATATTAGCCAACGTTTTCGTTAGCCTGGCACGTTCAATCTCTACATAAATCTGTAATGAAGACCATTATTTGCATTATCATGTACATGCTATTGTTTTTGTGGTACTCGATGGGCTAAATCTGGGACTTTAGGGTAGTACATTTTGTGTCATTCATGTGTGCTGGTATGTCAAAGTTATTTTTAATAATTTAATTACTGGACAAACTTTTAAGAATAAAAAAGCTTTACCAGAAATCAAAATAGCTATAAATATGTGGTTTCAAATGTTTTTTTAGACATTTAAAAAAATGGCAAAAAGCTACAAACCTTTCCTGCAGTCACAGTGCGTAGAGTGTCAATGAGCCGCAGCTTGATGGTCAAATCAGTCACAGAATCCACATATTTGTAACATTCTTGCACCATTTTCGCCACAGCCTGTGAGAGAGATGTCCCATTTGAGGTTTAGTAATCAAAGTTTGACAAAAAAATGTGAACACTTACTATAAAACCTTAATTGATGATATATACGTTGGGGTGGTACATCTCTTTGTGATGGACGATTTGATTACACATCTATATACATGGGTTGAGATACGATTCAAAGAATTATATTCTAAAAACAGAGCGATTTGATATGGTGTACGAACAATTCGATAAGATTCAATATGGATAACGATTCTGTGGTTAACATTTGTTGGACACATTTTTTTACACCACACAAAAACAAAACCATTAACTCAAGTGCATTTGCTCCTCCTCATGTTAGAGGATAAATAGTTAGGACCTTGGCCAATCACGTCTATGAGCATGATCTGATGAAAACTACTCTGATAACAGGCCCAACGTCTAAGACAACTGATCAGTTGAATGTCATGAGAAAAGCTATAACCTGGATAAAGTGACATCATGCTTACAGTATTTTTAAATATGTAAAAGACAACACATATCCCCAAAGATGCTGTAAGGCAAACAAAGTAAAAAGACGAACAACAGAGTCACATGTCAAATATTTATTTTTAGACATGGACCAAAAAAAGACTTGCTGAATGTAGGGTTGCACATCTCTCTCTGATAAACGATTCGATATGCATCTAGATACACAGGTTACGATTCGATTCAAAGACGATATCCTTTTATTACAAACCGATTCGATTGGATTCGATTCCGAACAATACGATTCGATTTGACGGTTAATATTCAAGACTCCAAATCCCCAAACATTATGGCACTGGCAAAAAAAACACAACAACAAAATCACATGTCAATGTATTTATTTTTAGACATGGACCAAAAAAAGTCTGGCTGCATTGTAGGATGGGAACTCCAGAGGTAAAAGTAGCACAGAATACTAACAACAAAGTGCAATATTGCAGCCTGAGCATAGTTTTGAACACTAGAGGTAGGTAACAAAGATTCAATATTTCAACCTGCTGCCAGTGAACGTCAACGATGCTCGACACAATTTACAAATAGCACGGCTTCTGTCGAGCCTCCCTTCCTTCTTATAAAACCCAAAAACTTTCCACACTTTGGATTTCTGTCTCCCCGATGCGTTGAAAATCTTTCTCGGTCCATTATCACCTTCGGTCAGACTGACGCTTTCGTTCTCCTCCTTCATTTTCCGTGTTGTCTCTTGTTTATCACTCGTGCTAATACTAGCTAGGCGGCTACCGCGTTTGGCGAATAGCTTCAGCTCTCGCGTTGTTTTAGAGACGCTGGCGCATATTGTAATCTAGCCAACCCATGCAAAGTCTCGCGATAACCGATCCATGACTCTATAACCGATTCAGCTAGGAATTCATGAATTATTCGCATTGATTGAGGAGTCTGCTACCGATGCAGCCTAATCGCTCACTTGTTGAATCGAATACTCGGTCGCATCGGTTTATCGTTCACAACCCTAGCTGAATGAAAATATACGGTATATATTTTCCACGAGTCAAGCCAAGTCAGTAACGGCAGACGCTCGCTGGTGGGTATTGACAGACGGCGAAGCTCAGAGACGTTCCATGATTTTGCCGTTCAGCAGCCGTTACATAACTTGTGGAAATCTGGGTTAATCATTTCGCAGGCATTGCTAGTCTCGCAAGACGGACGCCCTGTCCATATAGTTACATCAACCCGCGTCTTCAGACATGAATTTTTCGCGGGCAGCTGTGGCTCTCACGTTGTTTAAAAGACAAAAATCGTCACCTGATTTCTAGTTTTGCGCAATACTCAGTCTATGTTTGGACACTCGATTATTCTAAAGATTCACTGCTGGCAACGCAGCAGAATCGCTCCCTTGTCAAACCAGATATCCAGTTGCATCGGTTTATCTTTGACAACACTAATACACGTCGACCCAAAACTGTAAATAAAACACCCCCGGTAAAAGCCAAGACTACAGTAAAAACAGACCACTGAAAATAACAGCCAGAGTTTTGCGGAGGTTTCCCATTAAATCCACCCCTAACCCCTGAGCAGTCCAGGGATCTGTCGACGCCACCGTAAACACTTCTTTTTATGGCAGAGACATGGGTTCTAGTGTGGCCAAAGTATACTAAAATAACCATCACCATAGTGACCCATGAAATGGAAAAGCGAGAGAAAAAAAAACATACCAGTCCAGATCAACTGAACGATATGTATTATATACTTCCGTTTGTTGATACATGTTGACTGTGCAATTGCAAGTTTACTGAATATTTACGCTGATATTCAGTTATTGATACACAGTCAGGGTTTCCCCTTCTATTGCGAAGATACTAATGGTGGTAGGGGCGTGATCATGCTGATGTCATCACATTATTTGCTATGGTGTATATATTTTTTCTTTAAAATGACAAAAAACATATATACATCAATTTAAAACCAATATGTTATTAATAATTATAGTATTAACATATTTTATATAATATCGTTTTGCTCTATTTTTCAATTGTTGCTGTTTATTGTACAATGTGAAGTTAATTATTTTTATATAGTGCTTTTCTCTAATGACTCAATGTTCTTTACATAGTGAAACCCATTATCTAAGTTACATTTAAACCAGTATGGGTGGCACTGGGAACAGGTGGGTGAAGTGTCTTGCCCAAGGACACAACAGCTGTGACTTGGATGGCAGAAGCGGGGATCGAACCTACAACCCTCAAGTTGCTGGCACTGCCGCTCCACCAACTGAGCTAAACTGCCCCAAATTATTATTCTAGCAACACTTTCAGCATCTATTTCTGGTGTTATTGTAGACAGTACTTGTGTTTGAAGACTCTTTACTTCTGTCGCTCAATGTCCATGACAAAATGCGAGCTGCAGAAAGCCTGATGTCACACCTACAAGCCTTCCTCTCTTTAAAAGCCACAGTCTTCTTTGAATTTTGAAGATCACCTTCTGCGAGTATATCTCGGATACATTAAAATATGTCCACAGCGCAGACATTCTGCCTATGCTCCAGACAGCCTGTGTGTAAAGCTTACGTTATCACTACGTTCGGTTTCGGCGGTACTGTCCCGGTGATCTAAATACGTCTTTTTGGGGTCCAAATATTTGATGCATCACTAGTCAAATAGTGCGCAAATAATAAGACTACATACATCCATTCATACAGTGACGACCAGCTGGTGTTTAAAGTACTAATAGAGTAGAAAAACAAGTTGCCTCTATATTGAAGCTATCATCATCATCATCATCATCAATGTGCGGCCGTAGCCGAGAGACCTTGCACAACCCTCCGGTCACACATGGCATAGCCCAGCTCTGAAACAAGGATCCCAGTGTCCCGTGCGATTACTTCGGGGTAGGTGAGGCGACCCCTGGTAGATTGTTTCCAAAGGAGGAGCTGTGATATCAGCTCCATTTTGGCACGGAAGCTATTATCATATAAATCTGATCTATGACACTGAAAGACTTTCAATGTTTTCGAGTAAACAGATATGATCAAAATAGTATCAATCTCACAGAGATTTCCGGGTCATTTTGAGAGATAATGAGCTCGCCAAATACGTCATCGCGTGACGTCGAAATAGGAACTGCAAATCCCTTCATCACCGAAAACAATGCAAATCATGCAGACTTTGTAAGAGAAAACAAAGACTACTTTGGGGAACATTATGATCCAGAAACTTATATTGTTGATCCTGAATATAAGGAGGATGAGCTACAAGTTTTAGAAGCTCTGCTAAACATATCCAGCTTTAGTGAAACACTAAGAATCATGTAGCAGTACTGCTAAGTGCTAAACAAGAACGGCAAAATACAAACATAATAAATGTAAGTGTAAAAAGCTGCACACTGGAATATTGACTATTGATTAACTCTTGGCAGTTTTCGCACTCTAATAGACTCAATGTGTAAAATGATATTGTTAATTATTTAAATGTTGGCTATTTAATAGATTGTATGTTTAATCTTATGATACCTCCACATTGGTGCCAGTCTGTCTCTCTATACTGTATGTGTGCACACGTGCGTGTGTGCGTGCGCGTGTGTGTTCACGTGCGATTTGTTAGTGACTTTTTTGACGGCATTTCAAATAGAGTCAATGTGTACAACTCTATATTGGATTGATTCTTAAAATGTTGGCTATTTAATAGATTGTATGTTTAACCTTATGATACCTCAGTATTGGTGCGTGCCAGTCTCTCTCTCTCTGTGTGTGTGTGTGTGTGTGTGTGCGTGCGTGCGTGCGCGATTTGTCTTTGTTAAAGTGCCTTTTTTCGGCATTGCAAATTGACGCAGCTTTAAAACGTACTTAAATTGATGTAGACAAAGTTTAGCTGGCTGACTTTGGCTAAAGTGACAGTTAGCAAGTTATTTTTCACACAACTTCACCTCACTCCTGTTACCTAGCTAGCAAGGTAGAAGCTAACACTCTTACCGAGGTTGAGTCCGCATCCTCCATCCAAATGTCCGACATCATGTCTCCGCTTGAAATGCTCGCGCATCAAAAATGCACAGCCATAATAACGAAGTCCACTTTGCAAAATGAGCAAGGTATTCATGTTTTAACAAGAATAAGAGGAAATATCCTCAAACTTTACAAGTTATCACTGGCTTTGTTTTTGTGAGAGACCCACTTTCGCCCGGAAAAACACGAGTAATGACGACATGACTTTTGTAGACAAATATAATTGTCTGCGACAAATGTTGAATAATCGTTGAAGCCCTAAATGAACTACAATAAGCATATACGGTCAACTTGTCTTTCCACTCTACAGGTACTTTAATTGTTTGTTGGTGTATTGTGATGTTCATTTTTCCCATGGTCTTAAACACACCATGTTGGCAGAGAATGGTGTGTCTAGGAGTGAAACACCAAGACAGACGTACATGCACGAAGAAAATACTTGTGGAATTGGGCCGTTGTTACCCTATGATTGGCAATAAAAAGCTAGTGGGTCTTCTTTTATACAATACAATCAATACATTACATTACCGTATTTTACGGACCATAGGGTGCACCGTATTATAAGGGGTCATATATATATATATATATATTTTATTATTATTTTTTTTTTTTTCTCCTAAATTTAAAATTATTGTGGTCTACATAACGTGTAATGGTGGTTCTTTGGTCAAAATGTTGCATAGATGATGTTTTACAGATCATTTTCAAGCCACTTTCTGACAGTCGCTTCAGGATGCGCCGTTTTGTGGGCGGTCTTATTTACGTGGTTCACCTTCGGCAGCGTTTTTTTCCCGTCATCTTTGTTGTAGCGGTGTAGCGTGCAAGGACGGGAGTGGAAAAAGTGTCAAAAGATGGAGCTAACTGTTTTAATGACACTCTGACTTTACTTCAATCAAAAACGGAGCAGCATCTCCTCATCCGTGGCTCACTAGTGCAACAACAACACCGGAAATGTGTCCTGTGAATAACCGTCCGACCGGAATTCTCTAATAATTAAAGTTCCTTGTGTGAATAATGTAAACTCACTACACCGGTATACTTTAGCACTTTCATGGCGAGTTTACTGACAGATATAAGTAAGAACTTTACACTACTTTATATTAGAAATGGCAACAGCGGAGGATGAATGTCCCATAACAAGAAGATAGAGAGAAAAAGAAGAAGTTTATCAACTAATTTTCGCTAATTTTCAGGACTTATGCAGATCCCAAATACAGATCAGCAGGTACCAGAAGGTAAGAAAAGTTGCTTTTGCATAATATTGCAAACAAAATGCCAGATAGAATTTCTTAACTTATACACACACCATAATAATACTTGTATGTTGAAGCACAGTACAATCCATCAAGCGGTGCGGCTTCATAGCTTACCAAAGTCGTACTAAAACATTTTTATAGATTTTTGAGCGCCGTATGTAATGTTCTATATTTTCAATGGAACATAAAACTTTGATGTTGTTTACGTGAGTCATATTGCAGTCTACACGTATCTCTTATGTGTGACTGCCATCTGCTGGTCACACTTATATTTTCACCATGTGCCAAATAACATAGCTTCGAGGTCGGGAAGTACTACCAAAATTATTCCCTACATTAGGCGCACCGGGTTATAAGGCGCTCTATTGAGTTTTGAGAAAATAAAAGGATTTTTTAGTCTGAAAAACAGGGTAATTTGTTTTGACATAAAAAAAACTTTAACAGTAATATCGGATCTGGCTCACTTGGAAATGCATGGTAATTAACACAAGCTTCAGGGCGAAAAAAAGACATGTATGACCTGTTTCAGCTGACTCCTCCTCTTGGAAAGAAGCATGATATTTTCATTCAGAGCATCCCAGTCTTTTGCTTGATAGCACATCTGTACCACAGCCACAAGGATTCTGGATGTGGACACCATGTCTGATGCCTTCGACGGGGACAAGATAAGACATTTAGAATATATATATACAAATAAAAGTAATACATTAATGTCATCAACACCACTAAAAATACACAAAAACATTTTTGGTAACTACACTTTATTGCCAAAAGTATTTGGCCACTTGCTTTCACTCAAATATGAACTTGAAGTGCCATCCCATTCCTAACCCATAGGGTTCAATATGATGTCGGTCCACCTTTTGCAGCTATTACAGCTTCAACTCTTCTGGGAAGGCTGTCCACAAGGTTGCGTATTGTGTTTATAGGAATTTTCCACCATTCTTCCAAAAGCGCATCGGTGAGGGCACACACTGATGTTGGCCGAGAAGGCCTGGCTCTCAATCTCCGTTCTAATTCATCCCAAAGGTGTTCTATCGCAGTGGTCCCCAACCACCGGTCCGGGGACCGGTACCGGTCCATGAGGCATTTGCTACCGGGCCGCAGAGAAACATGAAATAACTTTTAAAGGACTGCATTTTGATGCATATGAAAAAGTGCAATATATTTATCTGTACAGTAAACTATTTATTTGTATCTGCACATTATTGCTCTTTTATCCTACACTACAACGAGCTATCCATCCATCCATCCATCCATTTTCTACCGCTTATTCCCTTTGGGGTCGCGGGGGGCGCTGGAGCCTATCTCAGCTACAAACGGGCGGAAGGCGGGGTACACCCTGGACAAGTCGCCACCTCATCGCAGGGCCAACACAGATAGACAGACAACATTCACACTCACATCCACACACTAGGGCCAATTTAGTGTAGCCAATCAACTTATCCCCAGGTGCATGTCTTTGGAGGTGGGAGGAAGCCGGAGTACCCGGAGGGAACCCACGCAGTCACGGGGAGAACATGCAAACTCCACACAGAAAGATCCCGAGCCCGGGATTGAACCCAAGACTACTCAGGACCTTCGTATTGTGAGGCAGATGCACTAACCCCTCTGCCACCGTGAAGCCCTACGAGCTAATGCAACGAAATTTCCTTCTTATCAGTACTGTAAAGCAGTGGTCCCCAACCACCGATCCGTGATGCATTTGCTACCGGGCCGCAGAGAAACATTAAATAATTTATAAACTGCATTTTATCTGACTTAACTTTCACCTGTCCCACTAGACACACCAATAAGCTTGTTTATAGATGTACAATAACACTCCTCATTAGGAAATGTCCACTTGTTATAGCTTTGTGACATGATACAATGCACATTAATCAACATATCAAATATAAAAGTGACATACTGTAGCCAAAGGCTGATTTGCATCTGCATCTCATTGCAAAGAAACAAGCCCAGGGCTCCCACTAATTCAGCGTTATAGTGAGTTGTACTTTTCATGCATTATTTTTTGCTGTATTTTTATCTGGCACAAGTGGAAAGCCGGTCCCTGGAAATAATGCCTACATTAAACCGGTCCGTGGTGCAAAAAAAGGTTGGGGACCACTGTTCTATCGGGTTCAGGTCAGGACTCTGTGCAGGCCAGTCAAGTTCATCCACACCAGACTCTGTCATCCATGTCTTTATGGACCTTGCTTTGTACACTGGCGCACAGTCACTGAGCTCCTGAGAGCGGCCCATTCTTTCACAAATGTTTGTGGAAACAGTCTCCATGCCTAAGTGCTCGATTTTAAGTGATTGGTGCTAGACACCGACATCTATTTAATAATACCACCTTAACATTTGACAACCAAACAATTACACAAGGCGACTGGGTAAAGTATCTGGGTATTATCTTCGACCCAACTCTCTAGTTTGAGTCACACATTAAGAGTGTTACAAAAACGGCCTTCTTTCATCTCCGTAATATCGCTAAAATTCGTTCCATTTTGTCCACTAGCGACGCTGAGATCATTATTCATGCGTTCGTTACGTCTCGATTACTGTAACGTATTATTTTCAGGTCTCCCTATGTCTAGCATTAAAAGATTGCAGCTGGTACAAAATGCGGCTGCTAGACTTTTGACAAGAACAAGAAAGTTTGATCATATTACGCCTATACTGGCTCACCTGCACTGGCTTCCTGTGTACTTTATTTGTGACTTTAAGGTTTTACTACTTACGTATAAAATACTACACGGTCTAGCTCCAGCCTATCTTGCTGATTGTATTGTACCATATGTCCCGGCAAGAAATCTGCGTCCAAACAACTCCGGCTTATTAGTGATTCCCAGAGCCCAAAAAAAGTCTGCGGGCTATAGAGCGTTTTCTATTGGGGCTCCAGTACTCTGGAATGCCCTCCCGGTAACAGTTAGAGATGCTACCTCAGTAGAAGCATTTAAGTCCCATCTTAAAACTCATTTGTATACTCTAGCCTTTAAATAGACCCCCTTTTTAGACCAGTTGATCTGCCGTTTCTTTTCTTTTCTCCTCTGCCCCCCTCTCCCTTGTGGAGGGGGAGACACAGGTCCGGTGGCCATGGATGAAGTGCTGGCTGTCCAGAGTCGGGACCCAGGGTGGACCGCTCGCCTGTGCATCGATTGGGGACATCTCTGCGCTGCTGACCCGCCTCCGCTCGAGATGGCCTCCTGCTGGCCCCACTATGGACTGGACTCTCACTATTATGTTAGATCAGTGGTTCTTAACCTTGTTGGAGGTACCGAACCCCACCAGTTTCATATGCACATTCACCGAACCCTTCTTAGTGAAAAATAATTTATTTTATTTTTTTTCAAATTCAAGACAAAGTTATGTTTTTGGAAACACTTTAGTATGGGGAACATATTCTAAGTAACAAAGACTTACTTTAGAGTTTTTTGGACACTAGGGGAACATATTCTAAGTAACAAAGACTTAATTTAGAGTTATTTGGTTAGGGTTAGAGGGTTAGGGCCAGGGTTAGAGGGTTATAATAAGGCCATGCCGAATAAGGCATTAATAAGTACTTAATGACTAGTTAAGAGCCAATATGTTACTAATGTGCATGTTAATAAGCAACTAATTAATGGTGAATATGTTCCCCATACTAAAGTATTACCATGTTTTTTTACTGGTGCACAAAATGAACCGTGCATGAACATCACCTTGTTCAAACAACAAAACCAACACAGTGTATAAACTCACAACAAACTACACACCTGCCAATCAGTCAGCTGTTGCTGTATCCGTAATACGCCAATAGGGAGAACTTTTTATTTACACGATGAGTCGGGTGTGTTTTGACCTCCGCCGAACCCCTGAGCCCGACTCACCGAACCCCTAGGGTTCGATCGAACCCAGGTTAAGAACCACTGTGTTAGATCCACTATGGACTGGACTTTCACAATATTATGTCAGACCCACTCGACGTCCATTGCATCCGGTCTCCCCTAGAGGGGGGGGGGGGGGGGGGGGGTGTCACCCACATATGCGGTCCTCTCCAAGGTTTCTCATAGTCATTCACATCGACATCCCATTGGGGTTGTGAGTTTTTCCTTGCCCTTATGTGGGCTCTGTACCGCGGATGTCGTTGTGTCTTGTGCAGCCCTTTGAGACACTTTTATACAATCAGCAAGATAGGATGGAGCTAGACCGTGTAGTATTTTATACGTAAGTAGTAAAACCTTAAGTGCACAGGAAGCCAGTGCAGGTGAGCCAGTATAGGCGTAATATAATCAAACTTTCTTGTTCTTGTCAAAAGTCTAGCAGCCGCATTTTGTATCAGCTGCAATCTTTTAATGCTAGACATAGGGAGACCCGAAAATAATACGTTACAGTAATAAGTGCACAAAGCAAGGTCCATAAAGACATGGATGACAGAGTCTGGTGTGGATGAACTTGACTGGCCTGCACAGAGTCCTGACCTGAACCCGATAGATAAGTGGTCCCCAACTTTTTAAGCACCACGGACCGATTTAATGTAGGCATTATTTCCAGGGACCGGCTTTCCACTTGTGCCAGATAAAAATACAGCAAAAAATAATGCATGAAAAATACAACTCACTATAACGCTGAATTAGTGGGAGCCCTGGGCTTGTTTCTTTGCAATGAGATGCAGATGCAAATCAGCCTTTGGCTACAATATGTCACTTTTATATTTGATATGTTGATTAATGTGCATTGTGTCATATATAAATAAACATTGATTGATTAGGACACCTGATTCTGATCATTTGAATGGGTGGAAAAATACTTTAGGCAATATAGTGTATATATATATATCCAAGAAGCTTACTGTAAAGAAGAAACAACAACTTACCGTTCTAGTTTGCTTCTCTAATGACAACAAGCTCTCAACTGCTTCTTGCAGTTTGCCATCCTGAAAATAAAAATGTATTAGTTTTTAAATCCAGCAATGAAGGTTTTCAGGGTGATTGATACACGGGCGGCTAAGCGTGTTAGCATGCTAACAGGGTCACTTACAAAGTAGTCAAGGCCCAACAGTAACATTCAAAAAGGTGTGTAAAAGCTCGGCTTTGTTTAAACATTACCCGCTGTATTTGCCACGGATAGTTAAATCGTGTTTTTCCGTGGCGTGGAACTTTAGCATGTATGCTAGAGACTTGACACCGTGACTCAGCCGCCACGGGCCTCTCTCTCTCGGTCGCTTACTTTCGCCATTTTCTCGCACTCCGGGAGACGCTGTTCCACCGTCGAGCTGTAGTCCACCTCCATCTTTACAATCTTTCCATCGGACCTTTCAGAACGTTCTTCGGACATGTTTGCGGCGTATGGTCGACGACAACGTACAATAGCAAACTCGGCCCGAGCACTATTTTGCTTGTCAAATGAACGGTAGGTGCAGTGACCAATCAGATGCGAGAGGACGATAGGTGTCCAACGCGCCTGAAAGACCCGTAAAACACAACAAGAAATACTAATACTTTTGCCTACACAGGCAAAAATGTTTCTACATAAATGTCGATTTATGAAAATAAGGCCTTCAGTTTCTAATTCGCCTAATGGGGTACAAAATATCAATCAAATCTTGGAGAATGATTAAGAGTACAAAAGCCCTTAAACTGAGATATTTGTTAAAAACATTTAAAGTGATTTAGGTAGCCCTTTTTGGGGGGGGGGATTTATTATTATTGTAACCTATTTTTATGGGCTTGCCTCTTTGTGATGTTAAGTTCCTGTTATACAGTATATGCCTTGAGCTCTTAGCGCCTTCAAAATAAGAGCTCAAGGCATATACTGTATAACAGGAAGAGGCAAGCCCACAAAAAATAGTTTTTTTTTATTATTGTTATTATTACTATTATTTTTCATATTTTTTGGTATTGTTACTCTGTCAGTGTTTGCTTTTGTTTTCTTTCCTTGATGTCGGAAGTGCCTTTTGTGTGAATTGTAGATGTATGTTTGTTGTTCAATTAAAAAAATATATTGTAAAAAAAAACCAAAAAAAAAACTTTAGCCTACACAAAAGTCGATTTCTGAAAGTAAAAAAAACAAATTCTCCCATTTGATTAATGATTTCAAATTGCTAATACAATCTTGGAAAATAATTTTTTATTTTTTTTAAAAGCCCTTAAATTATAGTCTTTATTTGAGGAATTTAAGTTGTTTTACATAAGCCCATTTTGTATTGTTTTTTTTGCAGTACTCTTATAGTTTCATCTTTTTGTATTGTCTCTTATTTTACTTTCTTTTACATTTTTGTTTGTAGAAATATATTCACTGCTCAATCTGGTGGATATCTGTAATATTGAGATGTATTGGAAGTGCCTTGGTTTATTTAAACAAATTATTTGTATATTGTCAATGTATGCCGTTTGTGTCTTTCCACTAAAAAATGTTATACATTAAAAAAGATTACGTTTGCCTGATAAGACATATGCAGCCATTGTAGTCAATTAACGTGTGTAAATGTTTGACAGAATTAAATTCACAATAGATATTTACCCATACTATCAATTATCGTTATTCCAATTCCATCCTTTCAGCCATACTATTTTATTCTCATCCTGTGTATGTATTATGTCGTAAATGTCACACACGCACACATATGTATATATATATATATATATATATATATATATATATATACATATATATATATACATATACACAGTACATATATACATCAATCAATCATCAATCAAAGATTATTTAAATAGCCCTTAAATCACAAATGTCTCAAAGGGCTGCACAAACCACGACATCCTTGGATCTGATCCCACATTAGTGCAAAAAAAAAAAACCTCAACCCAATGGAAACAATGTGAAACCTTGGAAGGGACCACAGGTGACCGGTGCAATGGATACTGAATGGATATGGTTAATAATGTGAGAGTCCAGACCATAGTGAGGCCAGCAGGGGATCCTCCTGCATGAAGACAAGTCTGCAGTGCAGAGACATCATCAACTGATACACAGAGGAGTGGTCCATCCCGGTTCCAGACTTGGAACAGCTAGAGCCTCCTCCATGGAAACTGATCCATGGACACCTAAAAAGTCTCTCCACGTAGGAGAGGGGGACAGAGCAGAAAAGAGAGAGGGCAGATCAAATGGTCTAACAAATGGATCTATTTAAAGGTTAGGTGTATAAATGAGATTTATATATATACTTTTACACATTTATATATGTATGTGTATATATATATGTATATGCATTTTACATACATAGTGTGTATATATATATATATATATATATATATATATATATATATACACACACACACACACACATTTATACACATCCATCCATCCATCCATTTTCTACCGCTTATTCCCTTTGGGGTCGCGGGGGGCGCTGGAGCCTATCTCACATATATGTTTGAATTGTTTTCTAATTAAAACAATTACCATGATCTGACAAATATTGTCAAAATGTGTTAATGGACACTAAACATTTTTTTTGAATATGTTGCCTATCAATAATTTTTTATTTTTTTTTGTAAAAGCAAGATCTCAGCCTTAACAGCAACTCGAACCGGAAATGTTTTCAAGTCACTATATTTTTAAACTTCTACTCTTGTGAAAAGATCAATCAATCAATCAATGTTTATTTATATAGCCCTAAATAACAACAAGGGGGCACTTTCTAGGGTAAAGTACGCAGGAGAAACTCCGAGCCGTGGCGGTGCGAGCAAAAGATGAAACCTGTTTCTGCACATTTAACGTCAATTAATATGAAAATGTGACCAAAATACTTGATTGATCATGAAAAGTATACAAAGACGATTAAGTTCACCAGAACACAAGCTTTATTATTGACAGGTCACCCACATGAAAAAAATAAACCCTCAGTAAAGTTGAAGCTATATAGTTAACCTATATTTGTGTCCTCACAGGAAGGCAACACACGTGAACAGGATTGTGGGTGTGGTCATATCTCAATAGCCTCATTCTCACTTTTGATTCAAATTCAAACTAAATCATAGCAAAGTGGGGGTTTTTTTTTTTTTTGAGAGGGGTCGCGGGCAAGATTATTTACACTCTTCTGACCTTTCAATAGCAATAACTTGTCAGAAGTCATCAATAAAATAGGCATCATATCCAGAATAGAATGCTAAAAATGCAGACAAAAGCAATTAGTTACGTTGTTTGTTAACAGTGGCAGTGACGCCCTCCCCAGCCCCCAAAAAAGTGTTTAGGAGCGCTAAATTACAGCGGCGATGGCGGGCGGTCCAACATCAATACTGAAATGGACCAAGAAGTACAGATGGTGAAATTTACAACCTCAAACATCCTGATCAGAACTGTGTGGCCTCCACCAACCAGCAGCGCCCTGAATGTTGCCTGCATCTTGATTGGCCAGTGGGGAGAACCTGAGCATGTTCTAGCGATAAACGCCTCTCTCAGCACGCGCAATGTGTAAGGAATAATGCAAGTATCGTGTTGAATAGAAACACACACCCAAAAAAGCTAAAATGATCTTTGGGGATTCGTTCATCCGTCAGTCCGTGGATGTTCTCCAAAGACACAAAGTCAGTTTGCATAGGCAGGTAGTGGGGGGGAGGAAGGACCACTATAACCACTGAGCGTTTCAAAAAAGAAAAAGAAAAAAAGGGGTGTGGGAGCAGTGGTCCGTGGGTGGGAAGCCATATCGGGTCCATGTCCCTCCCAAATGAAGCCCCGCCCACGCTCACAAGGTGGCTTCCTTTTGGC
Organism: Nerophis lumbriciformis; assembly: GCF_033978685.3. NCBI lineage: Eukaryota > Metazoa > Chordata > Actinopteri > Syngnathiformes > Syngnathidae > Nerophis > Nerophis lumbriciformis. The sequence goes on from NC_084574.2 coordinate 13,231,236, forward strand.
GCTCGCGTCCGTTCAACGTCTTCTTGACTTTGGAAATGCCCTCCAGGGCTCCTGACTCAGTCACTCTGCAACACACAGAACCAGAGAGCCCGTTAAAAAAATTAAGTCCACAAACAAACCCAGCCTGCCTTTACTAATATTTACATTTCATCCATCTCTTCGTCTTCCTCGTCCTGGGGCAGCTGGAGGTACGGGTTGTTGGAAGCGGGCCGGAACTTGTATCCCGTCAGGACAAAAAAGATCAGCGTGGAAACTTCCACCAGGAACTGAACACAAAGACGAGCGTTAAGACAGACCGTGTTCCTTTTTTAAAGGGCCCACCGCAGAAGAGACGAGCGGTACCTCATAGAACCATTCCCAGCGGAACGGCATGGTGACCTTCAGCAGGATGGCGATGATCCTCGTGAAGTAGATGTAACACACGATCTACACAAAGACGACAATTAGTGCGTGGAGCTCATCATCAACATGGTTGTCGTGCTCTGCAGGTGTTGGACTTAAGACTTAGACAAACTTTATTGATCCACAAGGGAAATTGTTCAAAAAGTGATTAAAAAAAGCATGAAAAGTAGAGAATAATACCAAAAATAAAGTAAAATGAAGGAATTCAAAAAGGAGCAACTGTGATGTGCTGCCACTCGTTCAGGCGCTTCAAAGCATCCCGTTGCTTGTTCTACTTTGATGACCTCATGGATGCAATCTTTTTGTTTCTGCTAAACTTTTACTTGGCGGTGAGTCAATATCTCCTCTGTAAGAGTTTTAGTTTGCTATACAGCATCATACCTGCCAACTTTTGAAATCAGAAAAACCTAGTAGCCAGGGTCCAGGACAAAAGTCCTGGTGGGGGGTTCAGTGGGGCGAAGTCCCCCGACGCAAAATGATTATTAGCATTCAGACAGGTTAAAATGTTGCTAAAACCATCACTTTTCTATCAGTCACAGTGACTTTTCAAAACAAAAATATTACAGCAAAAATCATATGGGTTGATTGACATGTTTATTCTGTAAGCCAACTTCAATAGTTTGAAATTATTTTGTTTCGAACATGTTATCGTTATCACAAATAAAAAGATATACTGTACACAGAAATTATTTTTGATTTGATTTATTGTTTATGTAATAAAAGATTTACTTAAAATGTTATGTTTTGTGAGTTTTTTTATGCTACGAACTGTACTTACCGGCGATGTAAACCGAAGGAGACATTTCCGTAATGAAAGCTGCAACACCCTTTTTAGATCCCATCATCACTGCAGCATTATCGGCAGCAAAGCAAACCAAATTCTGCCAAGGAATTTCGTTTGAGTCTATTTCTTCCGCGAGTATTTTGTAAATGTTTTCGCCTGTGGAAGCCGTATTGCATTCCCTCAAAGACAGAAGTACTGACAATACTTTTCCAATGTCGTCATCGAAATATCGAACACAAATGGGGTACAGTTTTACATCGTCATAATCGGTGCTGCCGTCAGTCGACATGCTAAATGGTTCCGTCTTCATGACATCGGCGATACTTTTTGAGGATTCTGTTCCAAGACACTGAATAATGTTTGATGTTTTGGTTCGACCACATCCATATTTTTTGGCGATTTTCGAGTCGGGAAACATTTTCCGAAATAACTGTCCCATGTGATCAGCCAGTGCGATTGGAAGTCCATGCTCAATTATTGCCTCCGTAAATAAAACTTCGGCATTTATCACATCCAAAGAATCTGTTTGGGCGACGAAAAACGTTGAAAGTTTTCCACTTGTATCGCTAGCAACGGCATTAGACTTGTGTTTTTTTGTCCCAACGTGGTCTTTTACATCGCTAATTCCTCCGTGTCCGATCGAAAAATCTTGTCTGCACAAGGTGCAATTCGCGTAGTTTTCACCCTTTTTGGAACGGATAATTATTCCCGGATAGGCTTTTGAATATTCTTCACGGAATGACTGCAGTTTTCTTTTCGGTTTAAGACTCGTTTGCGATTTTTCTCCGGCTGATTCCATGATCGTTCGCTCGTTTGGAAACAATGGCAACTGGTGCCTCGTGCTTGGCAGCGGTGCTATAAATAGCCTCGCGCATGGCATTCGGAATGGCTCGATAGGAAGTTACGTGAAGCAGTGTCGATTGTCATTGTTGTTACGCGATTTCGTGAATAAAACTTAAATTTTTTTTATTTTTTTTTAATTAATGAAAAACCGTATTTTTTATCACTGCAACCGTAACCCGGAATAGGTTGATGAAAACCCTACTAATTACGGGAAAACCGGAGTAGTTGGCAGGTATGCAGCATTGCAGCCACGTCCATTCAAAAGCTCACAGATATAATTGATCATGTAGCATCGCTTAGAACCCCCGTCATGGTTGCCAGATTTACACACATATTTCTAAAACCACTGTTCTATTTACCGTATTTTTCGGACTATAAGTCGCACCGGCCGAAAATGCATAATAAAGAAGAAAAAAAGTCGCATTTTCTGGGGAAATGTATTTGATAAAAGCCAACACCAAGAATAGACATTTGAAAGGCAATTTAAAATAAATAAAGAATAGTGAACAACAGGCTGAATAAGTGTACGTTATATGAGGCATAAATAACCAACTGGTATGTTAACGTAACATATTATGGTAAGAGTCATTCAAATAACTATAACATATAGAACATGCTATACGTTTACCAAACAATCTGTCACTCCTAATCGCTAAATCCCATGAAATCTTATACGTCTAGTCTCTTACGTGAATGAGCTAAATAATATTTGATATTTTACGCTAATGTGTTAATAATTTCACACATAAGTCGCTCCTGAGTATAAGTCGCACCCCCGGCCAAACTATGAAAAAAACTGCGACTTATAGTCCGAAAAATACGGTAGTTTATATTGTAGCCAAACCTTTTCCCCAAAGTTATGTCCAAAGAACATAAGTTGTTTCATAGTTTTTGTCAATTTATTGTGTTTTTGTTTACATTTTCAATTATTGCCGAAGCAACATAGCAGTTTTGAATGCGCTTCGCAGCAGTAGAAGATAACGCTATTCTCTTCCCTTTGGAGATATCAATCTATGTTTGTTCCATTTTCACTTAAGGAATATAAACACAAGCCTATTGAACATATCGAATAAAACTGAATTATAATTTTCAATGTAGCCTTTTTTTGTTCATACCTGATTATTTACCGTAAATACCAATGTAGCCTTTTTTTGTTCATACCTGATTATTTACCGTAAATACAACACCTTGCATATGTACTTACCTGTAATAACAACATAAATAAACATACTTGAACCGCATTTTTGTTGGTTGTGTTTTTATGCACATCATCTTATAGCCAAATCTACTTCTGGTCCTTAAGAGTAATACAGCAAAACTTTGCTTATTGCTGTTTTGGGTTCAGCCATTGTAAATAGTCTTAATTTTCTATTATTTTATTTTTAAAAAGGTTAAAGGCACACTTTTTTTAATTAGGCATTTTAATAATCCAAAGAGGTTCATTAGGTCTTCAAATAACTATGCAATTTGTTATTCTTTTAGCCAGACCTGTGTGTTTACTTCTGTACCTGACGGTTTCGGCTACAACCCTTGCCTTTCTCAGAGGTTGTCACACACAGGTCTGGCTATAAGAATAACACATTGCATAATCAGGCATTTTACTGATCATATTAAACACTTCTTAGGATTTTCATTATTTTATTTTCTATTTTATCTATTGGTATTATTACTAATATTCCCCTCAATGTTATGTTTAATTCATTTACTAATGTATTAATAATATTTATTTTTACATATATTAAAATATGTTTCGTACTATCCATCCATCCATTTACTACCGCTTGTCCCTTTCGGGGTCGCGGGGGGTGCTGGAGCCTATCTCAGCTGCATTTGGGTGGAAGGCGGGGTACACCCTGGACAAGTCCCCACCTCATCGCAGGGCCAACACAGATAGACAGACAACATTCACACTCACATTCACACACTACGGACCATTTAGTCATACTATTTTTTAGATAATGTTAATTTGAGTTATTATCCAGTGTGGACGCCTCAAAAGTGGCATTTTTCCTCAACCCTCAGTGCCATGCCATGTGTTTGTCAATAGTGCTGTGTGTGCCAAAGTGAGTATGTTTTCTTTCTTTTATAAGAAGCAAGCTTAAAAAAACTGTTAAAAACTTTTGACTAAATATGATTTTTAACAAGCCCTGCGATGAGGTGGCGACTTGTCCAGGGTGTACCCCGCCTTCCGCCCGATTGTAGCTGAGATAGGCTCCAGCGCCCCCCGCGACCCCAAAGGGAATAAGCGGTAGAAAATGGATGGATGGATGGATTTTTAACAAGAAAGCCCTCAGTAACACCCACATCGTCACATTTACAAGCCCCAAACGTGGCAAGGGACAACTATTACAATACTCGCTAGACTGCAGTCAGCCCTATAGCCCCTAGCTCAGACCTGGGCAAAATAAGGCCCGGGGGCCGCATGAGGCTCGTTGAGATTTTCAATCTGGCCCGCCGGACATCCCCAAATAATTGTTTTAGATGTTTAAGATGGAAAGTGTAGCTGCCATTATGATGTGCAGTGATGTTTTATAATGACTGTAAGTCTTGAACTATACTAAGTCTTTCAATGCTTGGAGTCTGTATGATATACTAGTTACTATGGTCATCTAATTAGTGACTATGGTCATCTAATTAGTTACTATTATCATCTAATTAGTTATTGAGGTCACTATGAGATATCTCAGAACCCTTCGCGTTCATATTTCACTATGTTTGTTGCATTTTGGTTGTGTTTTGGTTGATTGTAAAATATGTTGTCAATATTCAATGTTTTATCCTTTATAGTTAATATTGTAAATCCCACATTCTTTATTTTCATGTACATTCTGGGTGTCTCATTCAGTAAAAAAATTTCAAATTCAATTCCGTTTTTTAAGGCGGTCAGTCACAACGTTTTTAGCTTTCAATCATTACTATGAGGGTTTGTATTAGTGTTCCTAAAAATAGATATACCGGCCCCCAGACCATACTTGCCAACCCTCCCGAATTTTCCGGGAGACTCCCGAAATTCAGCGCCTCTCCCGAAAACCTCCCGGGACAAATATTCTCCCGAAAATCTCCCGATTTTCAGCCGGAGCTGGAGGCCACGCCCCCTCCAGCTCCATGCGGACCTGAGTGAGGACAGCCTTTTTTTTATGACGGGAGGACAACAGGGTGACAAGAACTAAATCATCCAGACTAGAGATAAATTGTATTATTATGTTTATCTTACCTAAAAATAAATATGTTTATTAATTACAAAAAAAAACTAAATACATTTTTACTATATTTAGCTAAAAACATCAATATTAATTGTGTTTTTATTTGTATTTTTTCTGACTCCTTATTACATCCAGCCATAGAATTATACATTAAAATAAACATATTTGAAATAATTAATTTTAATTATCATAATAATTAATTTAAAATGACCATATAATTCATTTAAAATGACCATATTTAATTATTAAAATAATTGCTTGTTTATCAACAACTTTAGCATTTTATTCATTACATTTTGAAGCTCTCAGAAGCCAAGTTATGTTATATTCCTTAAGATTTATTTATGCAAGTTTGAAGTATCAATTATCTAAACACAGTTTTGTTTGCATATTTTCAGGATATATATATATATATGAAATACTTGACTTGGTGAATTCTAGCTGTCAATATACTCCTCCCCTCTTAACCACGCCCCCGCCCACAACCACGCCCCCGTCCCACCCCCGACCACGCCCCCCACCCCCCACCTCCCGAAATCGGAGGTCTCAAGGTTGGCAAGTATGCCCCAGACACAACTTTTTTTTATCTAAATCTGGCCCCCCTAGACAAATAATTGCCCAGGCCTGCCCTAACTTGTTACATTAAAGACCAAATGAGGCCACAAATGAAATCTTGTTTAGGGCCACCAAAAGCCGAGGGCAGGCCCTGGTGCCACTGTGAGCTCACCATGACGTAATAGTGGCGGAAGAGCTTGAGCTTCTCCAAATTCATGGCAGCTGTAGGACAAAGTAAACAATTAGTCAAATGACGGTGAATGGACTAATTTACGGTTCTCACCTTTTCCGTCGGTGCTGGAAGCCTCTTGGAGATGACGGATGGACCTACAAGATAATTGTTCTTTTTTTAATGTGCGAGTATCTCATAACGGCGAGTACAGCATTTTGTTAGGGATCTTTTCAAAGGGACAGTACTACACAAGTCAAACTTGGACATACGGTACTTTAGAGCAGTCAGTGTACATCTTGGCTGAATGATGCTTCTAAAAACTGACCAGACGACAGGGAACAAGATGGCGCCGCAGCAGATGAGGTCCACCAGAAAGAGGATCTCTTTCCACAGAGGGTACTCGCTGGAACCTTCCTCCGTAGACTCCATGATGATGTAGGCCACGTTGGCCAGCACCTGCGGGTGAACACACACACGTGTCGACGGCGACGACTACGACCCTTCCAGTAGCTGGCACGGTTACGCACCTGCAGGGGAATGACAATCATGAAGATCTTCTTCTCCTTGTCAGACAGAATGTATTTGACGAAAGCCCAGCCGGTGCCAATCAGCGCCAGCGTGATGAACAGGAGCGCCCCCTTGAGCCTGGGAGGTAGAGTTGGCAAAAAGATGAAACACGCTCACAGCGACAACGTGATCATTCTGCGAGGAGCTGAGCTCACAGGTGTGTGATGTAGTACATGACAGCCCAGCCCTCGATGGGATGACCTTCTGTGTTGATGAAGTGATAGTTGATCTGGAAGAGGAAGAGAGAGAGATTGAAGGAGGACATTACCAAATGACTGTGTTTTCTACGCTAGGGCTGGACAATGAATCACATTTTAATTTCGATTACGGCTTCTCACAATTATGATTATGAAAATTTGATTAATTGACTTATCAAATATCGGCCAAGGTCTCATTTTATTTATATCACCGATGTATTTAAATTACTATTTTGTGAAGTGAAGTGAATTATATTTACATAGCGCTTTTTCTCTAGTGACTCAAAGCGCTTTACATAGTGAAACCCAATATCTAAGTTACATTTAAACCAGTGTGGGTGGCACTGGGAGCAGTTGGGTAAAGTGTCTTGCCCAAGGACACAACGGTAGTGACTAGGATGGCAGAAGCGGGAATCAAACCTGGAACCCTCAAGTTGCTGGCAACCGAGCTATACCGCCCCATGTTTAACTTGCATGTTATAAAAAATCTTTAAAATATAAAAGTATTGTTTTTGGACAACATTTTTATGTTTTACTTATTTTAAGTACCAATTCAGGCTCAAGCACCGTTGTAAAAAACAAAACAATTTGGCACTATCGTAATCCCTCTTATCACCGTTAATTGGTTCTGGACATGACCACGATAAATGTATTTCCACAAAGTAGCAATCATATTATCCATCCATTTTCTACTGCTTGTCCCTTTTTTGGGAGGGTCGCGGGGGGTGCTGGAGCCTATCTTAGCTGCAATCGGGCAGAAGGCAGGGTACACCCTGGACAAGTCGCCACCTCATCACAGGGCCAACACAGATAGACAGACAACATTCACACTCACATTCATATGAATGAGTCCAATATTTTCATAGCGGTTTACAACTTTCTAAATCATTTTTTCAACATCATGAGAGCCCTCTAGACATTAAACACCCTTTAGTCACATTTACAGTCTTTTAATCCATAATAGCCTGAGGCTGAGCGAATCAGTTTATTTATACCACAGGTGTCAAACTCCAGGCCCGGGGGCCAAATTTGGCCCGCCACATTATTTTATGTGGCCCGCAAAAGCCTGGAAATAAAATGCGTTAATAAATATTTTCTTACTAAATATATGTTATTTTCCTTTTGACATTAAAAATCATGTACCGCATGCAAGTGCATATCTTTTAAAATTCAATATTATCAAAATCTAAATATTATATATTCCAAATTTTTTTTGTGGCTAAAATAAAGATAAATACTGTACTTAAATATCTGATTGACTTATGGTTTCAAAACAAATTATCAATCAAATTGTAGACTGTAAAATTGACAATAGATTTTATGGTTAAATATTGCCGACTGAGTTTTTTACCTTAAAATCAACTTTGGTACTGTTTTTTTCCATATACAGTAAGATAGCAAAACGTAAAAAAACTAACAAAAAATACATTAAAACAAGATTTTACGGTAAGTCTGTTGCTTGAATTTCACCGCTAAAAACAGTGGTATTGTTTCTCCATTTCATTTTTTTTTATTTTTTTTATATACTGTAAAAGACCCACTGCTTTTACTGTAAAATTCTGGTGAGTGAGCTGCCAGTCTTTAAAAGTAAAATGTTATTTATTTTGCAGCTTATGTAAAAAAATATATTTTTAATGTGTTTTATATTTATATATATATATATATATATATATATATATATATATATATATATATATATATACATACACACACACACACACACACACACACACACATGTATATTCATATAAATAAATAAATGAGTTGTACTTGTATAGCGCTTTTCTACCTTCAAGGTACTCAAAGCGCTTTGACACTACTTCCACATTTACCCATTCACACACTGATGGAGGGAGCTGCCATGCAAGGCGCTACCAGCACCCATCAGGAGCAAGGGTGAAGTGTCTTGCTCAGGACACAACGGACATGACGAGGTTGGTACTAGGTGGGGATTGAACCAGGGACCCTCGGGTCGCGCACGGCCACTCTTCCACTGCGCCACGCCGTCCCCAATATATTACTCATTGTTAAAAGCGGCCCTCTGAGGGCAACCATAACTGCGAGGTGGCCCTCAATGAAAAAGAGTTTGACACCCCTGATTTAGACCTTTGTATGCCTGAAAATGCTTATTGAAGGGCAAAATTGTTGTACCATATGCTAGAGAAAAGAAAAAAAAAATCTACAATGCAGTGAAGCCGCAATATTTGAAGCGCAATGTGGTGAGGGACGACTGTAGTACCACATAATATGTAAATAATAGCCAACTCTAACTTTGAAGGATACTTTTTAAAAATTAAAAAAATGATTGCGTGTTGGGATGTGTGCACTCACGCTGTGGAAAACCAAAGAAATGGACTTGGTAAATGCCAGCGCCGCCATCAGCCAGTGGATCTTAAACACGCTGTACCTGCAAAGCATAGGCAACATTGGTGATCATTGCAGGGCTGTATGTTTAGCTTTTTCACAAGCAGCACCTGTGCTTCGAAATGAAAAACATCTGTAGCACAGAACATTTTTTGTAGCACATAATTTAGTAGCAATATGAAATGTCTTAAATATCACAATTTCATTATTAACACTCAAACAAGGTACACGTGTGTGCACTCATACATATAAACACAATGTCATCATAAGGCCTACTGTAATGCTCAATTAAACATAGAGAACATCCCTAAACTGTGCTAGCAATTTATTTATTGAGTCAAAAATATTAAAGTTCGGTGATTTGGTAAGATTGCAAACAGCTAAAATGATGTACAAAGCAAACTATAACCTGCTACCAAAGAATGTACAACAATTCTTCTCAACTGAAGAGGAGAAATATAACCTTAGAGGAAAATATAATTTAAAACATTTGTATGCACGTACAACACTTAGGACCTTTAGCATATCAGTACGTGGAATTCAATTATGGAATGTATTAAGTAATGACGTTAAACATTGTACTGATATGATCCAGTTTAAGAGGTTGTTCAAAATAATAGTGCTTACAAAGTACAAAGAAGAAGAATGATGAGAAATACTTTCAACCTTATTGAAAATAAGATATTCTTCATCTCAGTATGTTTATAATGACTGAATTAATTAATTACATATTACAAAACTGTTGTGTATACTAATTCACAGATGTTATTTTATTATATAAAAAGGTCAGTAAATGATTCTATATATTTGTAAACGCTCTGAAGTGGGAAAGGGGTGGGATTAAATAAGCTTTGCTTCTTCCTACTCCTTTTCAGACATGATGTAAAGTGAAATGACATGAAATTGTGTGATGTATTATACTGTAAGTGTGTTCATGTTCGAAATAAACTAAAGAAAGAAAAGAAAGAATGTCGCTAACACGAGTGTAGAACTGGGCGATGTGGATCAAAACTCATAACCTGATATAGTTTGGCCCATAAACTAAGCCATACATGGAACTATCCGTTGACGTAAATAAATATCCACCATGCTTTGATTCTAAATTTTCGAGACTGATGGGGATCCCGAATACACAAAAACAGGTAACAACAAGTAAGAAAAGAAAAGTAGGTTTTGCACAACAGGATCTCAATTTAAAAGGTATTTTGAGATAAGAAAAAAGAAAAAGCAGTGAAAAGAACACAAGTAAAAAGTCAAAAATAATCTCAAATCTTCTTTGAAAAAAACATTTAGTTGTGCTCAATTCTTCAGCTAACAAAAACACAAAAGAACAAAATGTGAAATAAAGTGCCTTGGCTTAAGAGGACATGTTAAAACGTCAGCAGCAACATGAAAATAATTGACCTTTAACAATGGTGTTTTTATAGTAAACATTATTATAGGACATACACACAAAGATGTTAGCCAGGAACACCAACCTGCAAACTGCTTCATGATGCTGTGTGACAGGCTGTGTTCTAAAAAGTACTTAAGTCATTAATTATATTTACTTATTACTTTACCAAAAAAGTAATTGAATTTCTAACAGAATTACTCTTTAATAAATGTAATTAATTACTAGGGAAACTAAATAACATAATTACTCTATAATAAATGTAATTAATTACTAGGGAAAGTAAATAATGCGTTACTTTCAAAAAACTTCAAATATCTTGCATAATGCAGTTGATATAAGTTTAACATGTGAGAAGTGTTTGCGCCTTTAAAAGGCGGTGCCTGTTGCCTAGTAACGTGTGAGGTCAGCGAGCCCTATGCTCAGTCTGAGTCTCACAGGCTTTAGCTTGAGCAGTTTTCGTTAGCTTACCAGGCTAGCAGCTTATTTAAATCTTTCACTGGTTTGTGTTACCTCTGCTTCATAAACAGATTGAATGTGCTTCCTTGTCTTGTTCTTGTCTATAAACAGGGTATTGTTTGGATATCAAGTTTGTCACATCAATCATTGATTTGTTGTTCAATATTCCCTCCGACTCTCGTAGCTACAAGCACGCAGTGCAGTTTGCGTCAAGTTTTAAGGTAGTAAAAAAAACCTTGTCTTTATGGACCAGTTCTTCCAACTAAGATCTTGTGTCTTCCATGTTGGAAGACTGAGTACCGTATTTTTCGAAGTATAAGTCGCTCCGGAGTATAAGTCTTACCGGCCGAAAATGCATAATAAAGAAGGAAAAAAACACATATAAGTCGTACTGGAGTATAAGTCGCATTTTTTGGGGAAATTTATTTGATAAAAGCCAACACCAAGAATAGACATTTGAAAGGCAATTTAAAATAAATAAAGAATAGTGAACAACAGGCTGAATAAGTGTACGTTATATGAGGCATAAATAACCAACTGAGAACGTGCCTGGTATGTTAACGTAACATATTATGGTAAGAGTCATTCAAATAACTATAACATATAGAACATGCTATACGTTTACCAAACAATCTGTCACTCCTAATCGCTAAATCCCATGAAATCTTATACGTCTAGTCTCTTACATGAATGAGCTAAATAATATTATTTGATATTTTACGGCAATGTGTTAATCATTTCACACATAAGTCGCTCCTGAGTATAAGTCGCACCCCCAGACAAACTATGAAAAAAACTGACTTATAGTCCGAAAAATACGGTATGTGAACTAGGAGCGTGCCTCCAGTTCGGCCCCCGTGCATGGAGGGAGGGACACAAACAGCTCTTAGAGCGCACAGAGTGATCGGTGACACTTCCGCGTCAATCACCTGCCCATTTATTTATTGTTTGGGTTTATTTCAAACAGCTATACAGATGGTCGAAAATGTTACTCTAGTTTGATCAAATTTGGACAGATTAATTTTAGGAGCAAGAATTCCCTATTCGCACATGCACAACAGTTTTTTTCCCCAAGTCGCACAGTCTATTTTGAGACGCATTTGCGAGGAAATTGTCGCACCGTACAGCCCTGCCATTGCCTGAAGTGCGGGTGCTACTAGTGAGCGGTTATTGGTTAACGTGTGCACTTACCTGTGCTTCATTAGCGTGTACACCCACACCATGGCGGCGGTGAAGAAGATTCCGGCCATGCCAATGTAGAGGCGAGAAAGCGGGATTTCTGCTGCCGACAAGAAGCCTCCCGGATTCTTCTCCGTCACTTCCAGCTGTGGACGACGTAGTGAGTTTAAAGAGCGCATTCACGAGGCGAGAACAGATGGCTGCTGTGAACTTACGGTGAAGGAGTAGGGAATATCTATGCCAGGCACCATGTTCTGACAGTAGTAGAAGTTGAAGTTGTACAAGCCTTCAGCCAACAAGCCCACCAGCAGGTGGAACTGTGGAGGAAGTAGGGACAGTGTTTACTTTAGAGAAGAATAACACACAGGTGAAGCACGATAAATGTGCTCTTACGCTGAAGTTGTAGGTGTCATTGACTTTCTCCAGAGCTAACGTCAGCTGCTTGGTCTTGTTGAGCTACAAGTAAAAACACACATTTGAAAATTGGGTGTCTGCGATGACGTCACGGCCACAAGAAGAGACTAATCCAACCTGGAATTCGGGAAGCGCATTTCCTGCAGTCTGATCCCCCGTCGTTTGATCCTTCTTCGTTTGATCCACAGGCTCGTCATTTGTTTTAGCCTTGGATTCTTCTGCAACTTTGTCAGATGTTTTATCTCCATTTTTCGGCGGCTCCACAGGGTCAGCAGGAGCGTTGGCAGGAGCCTCCCTGCTTGACCTCTTACCTGAAGCACACAACAATGTAGCTTAATGTAATTTTGTGTTGACAACACTGGACCTTACGAACGGTTTCCAACATACAGTTCTGTTTTCAGAATACTTGAAGTCAGTGGGTTTACTGGTCAGGGCTAAAAACTTTAATGGCATATTTCTATTTTGCAACATGGTCGCGCACGGACCAGCTCTGCTCAATGCATGGGTTCGATCCCGCGACTACACGTCCCTACTGATCGTGAGTTGAGCAGCGCTAGCCAGTAGGCCAAAAGCCCAGGCTGACGAACTAGAAATTGGCCGATATTGCTTTTTCAGGGTCGATACCGATTATTAGTAGTCAAAGAGGTCGACAATAATATTTGGAGATGATTTTCATTAGCAGTAAAAGTTATTTAAACATGAATAGTATATAGTATATATATACAACTGGACATGACTTTAATGTTTTTTTAACATTATTTCTAGGAAACGTTGGAGCAGTAGCGACAATCCTTTTATGCGGCACTCGTATTGTGGTTAATTTAGCACCAAAAAACAAAGGATTTCACAAACGTGTGTCTAAGAGGAGCATCAACATTTGCTATTTAAAATATGGGAAATCTCCTGGGAGAATTGGTAAAAATATGGGATTTTTCTACATCACATTAACTCACCGTGTACTTAATTTTATAGCTGTTTATGATTTTGATGCATTGTAAGGTTTCCACATGAGGAACACTGACATATTGCTAACATTTAAATAAAAACAATTCTGGGCTCTGTCACGCCAAATTTCTTCCCCCTACAAACCCCCCCCCCCCCCATTTACGTCCGGGGTCATTTTTTCTTACGTCATTTCCTCTTACTTACGTCATTTCCTCTTACGTCATTGACAGCGATCGATAACACTTCGGCTTTGACTGCCCGTCGCTGGAAGGATACTTTTTTTTTATTTTTTTTTTTTTATAGTATAGCGTTAACAAAACGTCTGTATTAATCGGACAAATTAACATGAGGATATTCCTGACTGCACATTTGACGGAGAATTAAACGATTTTTGATTCGTTTTGACAGAAGTTCCCAGCAGCGGCCCTAACACTCCGCCTGAAATTTTCCCTAACACTCCGCCTGGAATTTTTCGAACCCTGCTGGTGTTTGACATAAGTCCCCTGGGAAAGATAGAGACAAATGTCATTCAGTGACACCACCATTTTCAGGAGATTTGGATTCTATCGATCGCTGTCAATGATGTAAGAGGAAATGACGTAAGAGGAAATGACCCCATAAGTAAATGGGGGGGGAAGGTTTTTGTAGGGGTAAGAAATTTGGCGTGACAGCTCCTTAGCGTTATTTATAGTTGAGACATTTTTCAATCTGGCTGACATAATTTCTTCCTGGATATTACAGAATGTGTGAGCTGCTGCCAGCTCTTCTTTACTTACTGTATGTAATACGTCTCCTATTTGTCATACATCTCTTTTGCGTTATTTGATTGAATCACGGAACATGAAACTGGCAGGGTTGCGGACAGAGGCGTGTCGAGCGACTCAATCACTGCAATTGCTAAAACAAACAAAACTGAACCGAGGCGACACCAGGAAAGAAGGACAAAAACTGGATTTTCCGGCAAAAAGTTAGCAGTTGTGACAGATACTGTACCAGCGACGGGCACTTGGCGCCATGGTGAACGCAGCTCAGCAGACCGGGGAATAATTCTCACGAGAACTCAAATAAGTTCAGAACATACAGTATTTGGGGAGAAATTTTGACAATGAGAGTAAATTTTATTCTTAAATGAATTTTTTAAAAGTTAACTTTTCTCATGCTGGCCAAGCGGCCTGGTGTTTAAGCAGTGGTTATTATGATCTACTTCACTAATCCTTTTTTTCAATGCTAAATACTGGTCATTATATGTGTATATATTTTATTTGGCGATGTAGTTGTGTTGTACTTGTAAAAAAATTTAAAAATTTGAAAAAATAAATAAAAGGCCAATACAGATTAAAAAAAAGGCTGATACAAAATGACAAATATCAATGCCGATAATCGGCCCAGTCGATCTCTACTGCCGACCCACTTAACATGCTTTTTGCTGACGCAGCGATCACTCATCTCGACAACCTTGCATGAAAACACAAAGCATGCTGAAGGGAACTGAACCCCGTTGTGTCGTGATTTTAGCGTGCATAAATGCATGGGTGAAGGGGAAAAATGGAAAGCTTGCCTTTTACTTTGGTCTGCATATCAGCCTTCAGTTTGGCAGTCAAAACGTTGTCTTGACCTCCGAGGACGCGGACATTGACACTACACAGCAAAGACAAACTCATTTAAGAAGCCTCTCATACGGTCAAGTCTCAAATGACTGTACTTACCTAAGGCTGTTGATATCAACAAGAAAGAGGATGAGGGGTTCTTCGGTCACTTTTGTGAGCGTGAGAGGGCATGTCTCGGTCTCTTCAGCCTGTGGAAGTCAAACACTGTCACATAATTGTCACTGCCTAAAAACAACCACATTCGTTCTTTCTGCTTGCAGCAAGCAAACAGAACCACACTGTGTTTTTTAAGGAAATACTGCATTGCAGAAAACACCAGTCAAATATTATTTATGTAACTAGGGGTGTCCTGATCGAATATTGATATCGGATATCAGTCCGATATTAGTAAAAACCAGTATGTTATACAATCGGGTCGCAAATCAGATGCAAACAGCATTCCATGCGAACACCTCTTCTTGCTCGTTTAGCAGACAGATAACAAGTTAACTCCATTTTTATAAGCCTTTACTTTAACAAACGTACAAAGTATGTCAGTATAACTTCCAAGAGGTACAAAACAACTTTTATCTGTGACATTCCGACATAAAACATTTTGCTAACTCGATACTAGCTTACATTGGATTCGCCATATGCATGCTACTAACTAGCATTAGCGATTTTACACAGCAATTTCAACAGCTTCAAATGCGGTACTGAAAACTACAGTTAAGATGCACGTTACAATCAAACAGCTGGTGTGTAATAAGTACAAAACCGTATTTTTCGGACTATAAGTCGCAGTTTTTTTCATAGTTTGGCCGGGGGTGCGACTTATACTCAGGAGCGACTTATATCTGAAATTTAGGGCTGCAACTAACAACTAATTTGATAATCGATTAATCTGTCGATTATTACTTTGATTAATCGATTAATAATCGGATAAAAGAGACAAACTACATTTCTATCCTTTCCAGTATTTTATTGAAAAAAAACCCCAGCATACTGGCATCATACTTATTTTGATTATTGTTTCTCAGCTGTTTGTAAATGTTGCAGTTTATAAATAAAGGTTTATAAAAAATAAAAAATAAAAATATGTAGCCTCTGCGCATGCGCATAGCATAGATCCAACGAATCGATGACTAAATTAATCGCCAACTATTTTTATAATCGATTTTAATCGATTAGTTGTTGCAGCCCTAGTGAAATTATTAACACATTACCGTAAAATATCAAATAATATTATTTAGCTCATTCACGTAAGAGACTAGACGTATAAGATTTCATGGGATTTAGCAATTAGGAGTGACAGATTGTTTGGTAAACGTATAGCATGTTCTATATGTTATAGTTATTTGAATGACTCTTACCATAATATGTTACGTTAACATACCAGGCACGTTCTCAGTTGGTTATTTATGCCTCATATAACGTACACTTATTCTGCCTGTTGTTCACTATTCTTTATTTATTTTAAATTGCCTTTCAAATGTCTATTCTTGGTGTTGGGTTTTATCAAATACATTTCCCCAAAAAATGTGACTTATACTCAAGTGCGACTTATATATGTTTTTTTCCTTCTTTATTATGCATTTTCGGCCGGTGCGACTTATACTCCAGAGCGACTTATAGTCCGAAAAATACAATACTTAAAGTACAAAGCCTTTGTAGGCTTGACAAAAAACTGGACTGGCAGATTCAACTTCATTGCAAAGACTACTTCGTAAAAACAGCAACACACCGAGGACAAACTGAAATAAATGGAAACTTGCAAATTTGAGCCCACGTGATCCCAACAACATATTACTATTAAGCGTTATATATTATTCCACACTATATAGTAAATAAAAAGTGTGTATTTTTCGTGCTGATATTATATCGGATCGATATCGGCCAATAGTCAAGGTTGCAATATTGGTGTTGTGTTGGAAGTGAAAGCGTATCGGACACCCCATATGTAACAGGAACGCTCTTCTGTTTTTAAGGGCCTGCTGCCCACCCTAATATAATGGTAAGGAAAACATTGTCAGAGTGCTGCGAGACTTCAAAATTGAGTTGCGTTTATGTTCGCGTCGTGTAGTAAACATCAGCGTTTGCCGAGCCTGTTATGATTGTATCCTGGAATGATAATTGATTACTGCAAACCATTTCCCCCCCGTGGCGTACAAAGTGAGGCACTCACTGGGTATGACAGAACTCCACTCACACGGGACCTGGATAAGCTGAATCCAACCTGAGAAGAAGAAAAGAATGCATAATAGACCACATGCTTAGGTATTCATGTGATCACTTTCTACCTTTGTCAGGACAAGGGAATATGTTGAGAAAAACAGGAAGGGCCTGTCAGGAGCGTCGAAGTGGGGATTTTGTACAAGGGCCCCAAGCAGAGGGAGCCCCTTGGGCTCTGGTAATGTCTAAAAAATATGTAATATGTAATTTATAAAGAATACCTCATAATTGTTAGCTTAAATCAAATGAAGAATATCTAAGACAACCTCCTTAAAAATGGTTTCCACCTGAATTTATAATTATGTTTAAGTGAATATACTTAAATTCACATTCTGGCCACTTTGCATTGAAGTTGTTGGCACTATTTTGTCAAAAAAACAAAAAACAGTATTCTAATTATTTAGGGTGGTTTAGATATGTCAATCCCATCTTTAAAAAGTTTAAAACGTAATCAAGGTTTTTACATGTGTTTAGAAAAGCAGTTTTCAACCAAATTCATGCTATAATTAGTTTGTTAGGCTTCACTGTGGCAGAGGGGTTAGTGCATCTGCCTCACAATACGAAGGTCCTGAGTAGTCTTGGGTTCAATCCCGGGCTCGGGATCTTTCTGTGTGGAGTTTGCATGTTCTCCCCGTGACTGCGTGGGTTCCCTCCGGGTACTCCGGCTTCCTCCCACCTCCAAAGACATGCACCTGGGGATAGGTTGATTGGCAACACTAAATTGGCCCTAGTGTGTGGATGTGAGTGTGAATGTTGTCTGTCTATCTGTGTTGGCCCTGCGATGAGATGGCGACTTGTCCAGGGTGTACTCCGCCTTCCGCCCGATTGTAGCTGAGATAGGCTCCAGCGCCCCCCGCGACCCCAAAAGGGAATAAGCGGTAGAAAATGGATGGATGGATGGAAGGTAAATAATAACTGGGATTTATATAGCGCTTTTCTAAGTACCCAAAGACGCTTTACATGTAGAAGCCATCAATCATTCACACCTGGTGGTGGTAAGCTACTTTCATAGCCACAGCTGCCCTGGGGTAGACTGACGGAAGCGTGGCTGCAATTTGCGCCAACGGCCCCTCCGACCACCACCTATCATTCATCATTCAATTCACCGGTGTGAGTGGCACCGGGGGCAAAGGGTGAAGTGTCCCGCCCAAGGACACAACGGCAGCGATTTTTGGATGGTAAGAGGCGGGGAGCGAACCTGCAACCCTCAGGTTTCTGGCACGGTTGCTCTACCCACTACGCCATGCCGCCCAAACATACCAATTGTGTGTGTGTGTGTGTGAGCAGGTGCACATGTGTATGCGCGTGTGGGCGTGTGTGTGAGGGATGGGCAATATGGCCTAAAATCTATACTGTTAGGCCTGGGCTGATGACACATTTTGCTCGCCGATATATTAACCAACAAATTATTGCCGATAATCGATAGTATTACCGTTATTTTTCTTTAACCAACTTAACCTAATTGTACAGGTAAAAGCCAGTAAATTAGAATATTTTGAAAAACTTGATTTATTTCAGTAATTGCATTCAAAAGGTGTAACTTGTACATTATATTTATTCATTGCACACAGACTGATGCATTCAAATGTTTATTTCATTTAATTTTGATGATTTGAAGTGGCAACAAATGAAAATCCAAAATTCCGTGTGTCACAAAATTAGAATATTACTTAAGGCTAATACAAAAAAGGGATTTTTAGAAATGTTGGCCAACTGAAAAGTATGAAAATGAAAAATATGAGCATGTACAATACTCAATACTTGGTTGGAGCTCCTTTTGCCTCAATTACTGCGTTAATGCGGCGTGGCATGGAGTCGATGAGTTTCTGGCACTGCTCAGGTGTTATGAGAGCCCAGGTTGCTCTGATAGTGGCCTTCAACTCTTCTGCGTTTTTGGGTCTGGCATTCTGCATCTTCCTTTTCACAATACCCCACAGATTTTCTATGGGGCTAAGGTCAGGGGAGTTGGCGTGCCAATTCAGAACAGAAATACCATGGTCCGTAAACCAGGCACGGGTAGATTTTGCGCTGTGTGCAGGCGCCAAGTCCTGTTGGAACTTGAAATCTCCATCTCCATAGAGCAGGTCAGCAGCAGGAAGCATGAAGTGCTCTAAAACTTGCTGGTAGACGGCTGCGTTGACCCTGGATCTCAGGAAACAGAGTGGACCGACACCAGCAGATGACATGGCACCCCAAACCATCACTGATGGTGGAAACTTTACACTAGACTTCAGGCAACGTGGATCCTGTGCCTCTCCTGTCTTCCTCCAGACTCTGGGACCTCGATTTCCAAAGGAAATGCAAAATTTGCATGGTTGGGTGATGGTTTGGGGTGCCATGTCATCTGCTGGTGTCGGTCCACTCTGTTTCCTGAGATCCAGGGTCAACGCAGCCGTCTACCAGCAAGTTTTAGAGCACTTCATGCTTCCTGCTGCTGACCTGCTCTATGGAGATGGAGATTTCAAGTTCCAACAGGACTTGGCGCCTGCACACAGCGCAAAATCTACCCGTGCCTGGTTTACGGACCATGGTATTTCTGTTCTAAATTGGCCCGCCAACTCCCATGACCTTAGCCCCATAGAAAATCTGTGGGGTATTGTGAAAAGAAAGATGCAGAATGCCAGACCCAAAAACGCAGAAGAGTTGAAGGCCACTATCAGAGCAACCTGGGCTCTCATAACACCTGAGCAGTGCCAGAAACTCATCGACTCCATGCCACGCCGCATTAACGCAGTAATTGAGGCAAAAGGAGCTCCAACCAAGTATTGAGTATTGTACATGCTCATATTTTTCATTTTCATACTTTTCAGTTGGCCAACATTTCTAAAAATCCCTTTTTTGTATTAGCCTTAAGTAATATTCTAATTTTGTGACACACGGAATTTTGGATTTTCATTTGTTGCCACTTCAAATCATCAAAATTAAATGAAATAAACATTTGAATGCATCAGTCTGTGTGCAATGAATAAATATAATGTACAAGTTACACCTTTTGAATGCAATTACTGAAATAAATCAAGTTTTTCAAAATATTCTAATTTACTGGCTTTTACCTGTATGTATTAGTAATGATAATACATAATAATGCGAGTAAACCCTTTCAAATGCAACAAACTTGTATTTCTCGTATATTTTAACATTGCAATTGAAATGTAAACTTTTAAATACCACATTAAATAAAACAAATGATAAAAATAAAATATACTCTGTCTGTAAGCAATTTTGCACTTCAATAAACATCCCAACCATAAGCCATAAAATAGGCTCTGTCTCTGTTAAGAAGGTGGTGGAGGACCTTCAAATATACACAACCAAAACAATAAATAAAATGGCTAAATAAAGTTATTGTGACCAAAATGATCCATCCATCCATCCATTATTTACCGCTTGTCCCTCTTGGGGTTGCGGGGGGTGCTGGAGCCTATCCCAGCTGCACAATTACTATTATTGTTGTGGTACTGTTTGATGTGCTAAAAAATAAATTATACACACGCTAAAATATTTGAACCAAGTCGTATTTTTTATAATAACTAATTTATAAAAACTAACAAATAGTCACACAATATACTTTCTTGGCAGAGGAAACATCTCGTTTTGCTCTGGCTTTGAAAGAGCCTTATTTTCTTATTTGTGTGTTTAAATATGTTTATCTTCTCCCATTTTTATTTGTAAACGTTATAGAATATTTATCTTTAAAAATGTAAATTGCGTGATCACTTATTTCACTTACGGTTTATGTGACGCCACGCGAGTTCACTTCCTGTTGAATGGAGGCCGTATCCGTCTGTTTCAACTTGACAACTTTACCATGAATTGATTAACGTGGGCCCCGACTTAAAAAAGTTGAAAAACTTATTGGGGTGTTACCATTTAGTGGTCAATTGTACGGAATATGTACTGTGCTGTGCACAATTGTACGGAATATGTGCTGTACTGTGCAATCTACTAATAAAAGTCTCAATCAATCAAAAAAGACACTGTGGAGTTTGTGCAAAGACATCACAGCTTTTGTGTTCAATGTGAATACTGTAGCTCAGTTGTTTAGACAGTAATGTGTTTACATACTTTAGATTCGGGAATAATGTTTCTTAAGGGAGAAAGAGTTAATTAGATTATTCACATGTTTTTTGGTTTGTTTTATTTTTTGTTCATGGTCTGTGCTTATAGGTACGGTATGCTTGTATTGTGTAATGTTTTGTGATTTATGTATTATTTTGGATCATGACCTGTTGAATGTTTACTGTATTAAGCTGCTTTAGGACAACGGATGAAAATTAGCTATTGTGCTAACTCCGGCATATTTACATTGTTGCGCTATGTTGATGAATATGCATTGTCCTAATTCTTTTTTTTTTTTATGAAAATGGTTTTATTTACACAACAGTAACATGAACATTTATAAGACAATACTTTATATATGGCTGATTTAGTGTGACAACATATATTCTCATAAGAAATACAACAGAAGCTTCTATTCACGGTTTACATTGAGTGCAGCCATCTAACACTGGGATGGTGAGGACCAGCCAACTCTCAGACTAGGACAGGGGTCGGGAACCTTTTTGGCCGAGAGAGCCATTAAAGCCAATTATTTCAAAATGTATTTCCATGAGAGCCATATAATATTTTTTAACACTGAATACAACTAAATGCCTGCAATTTTAAGTAAGACCAACATTTTTAGAGTATAACAAGTCTCAGAATAACATTGTTATTCTGAAGCTAACCATCCATCCATCCATTTTCTACCGTTTGTCCCGTTCAATAATAAGTAAAATACTTCTTACCATTAATGCAACTTCTCGAACAGATGGGGTAGAAAACGGATGGATGGAGTAAAATGCATGAGAATGTTTTATATTTTGAACGTTATTTTTAACTCTGTGATTACCAGCGGAATTATTCATTACTTATCGTGTTAAGCAATGTCAGCTAAGATTTATCTGAGAGCCAGATGCAGTCATCAAAAGAGCCACATCTGGCTCTAGAGCCATAGGTTCCCTACCCCTGGACTAGGACATCCCACCTCAGGACACGTTACAGTAGAAATTACTGACTAACAACTCAGAAATTCTGACTTTCCACTACAAAAGGAAGGCACCATAAATATTGCCTTTCAACATATCGCTACATTGAAGATGTGTCTACCTCTTTTAGAACAATCATCTCACAGTATTATAACTTTATATTACTGGGATACTTTTTTAATTCATTTTGTAGTTACTTTAGTATTTGTAAGTCTAGTAGTTTAAAGTTGTGTAATTCAATACCGTTTGCCTGCTCAATTTTACACTTTTTATGTGCTTTATTGCTCATTCTATACTTTACAATATTTTACTTCTGTATTTCATTTTTTTTTTTCTTTCCTTTTTTTTTTGACATCCAGCATCAGAAATTCCATTACAGCGGTTGCCTTTCCATTAAGAACAATAAATTAGCTTTTAGTATAAGTTTGCTGGTTTCAAGAAATGTAATGCCGAGCGCATATCATTATGTCAAGATAATGGCACTAGCATTTACTTCATTTAAGAATATTTTTCAACATATTGAGCAAAAAGGTCTCTTTTTTTTCTACCAAGAAAAGTGCACTTGTTATTAGTGAGAATATACTTATTTTAAGGTATTTTTGGGTTCATTGAGGTTAGCTAATTTTACTTGTTTTGGAAAGTCTTGACCAGCCAAATTTTCTTGTTCTATTGGCAGATAATTTTGCTTAGTTCAAATAAAATACCCCTAATTTTTGTATTTTTTTTTCTTGTTTTTGAACACTGACTTTTTGCAGTGTAGGTGTGGCGAAATTATTCTCAGCATTTGACCCATCACCTTTGATCACCCCCTGGGAGGTGAGGGGAGCAGTGAGCAGCAACGACTTTTTACTGTTTCGTTTTTTAATGATTTCTGCTGGTGGTGTGCCTCCGGATTTTTTCGACGCAAAAAAATGTGCCTCGGCTCAAAAAAGGCTGAAAAACACTGCACTAGGCCACTGAGCAGGTAATACAAACAAACAAACAAATAAATAATTGTATTAATTATTTAATTACTTAATTGTGTATGGGGGCCCAGAACTGGGCTGTATTACCGGTAAGTAGTATAGAGTATGTGGAATTAAATTATGGAATGGATTAAGTAAAGAAAGTAAACATTGTACTGATATGATCCAGTTTAAGAGGTTGTTCAAAATAATAGTGCTTACAAAGTACAAAGAAGAAGAATTATGAGAAATACTTTCAACCTTATTGAAAGTACACTGCAAAAAGTCAGTGTTCAAAAACAAGAAAAAATAACACAAAAATTAGGAGTATTTTATTTGAACTAAGCTAAATTATCTGCCAATAGAACAAGAACATTTGGCTTGTCAAGACTTTCCAAAACAAGTCAAAATAGCTAACCTCAATGAACCCAAAAATACCTTAAATAAGTATATTCTCACTAATAACAAGTGCACTTTTCTTGGTAGAAAAAAAAAGAGACCTTTTTGCTCAATATGTTGAAAAATATTCTTAAATGAAGTAAATGCTAGTGCCATTATCTTGACATAATGATATGTGCTCGGCATTACATTTCTTGAAACCAGCAAACATACTAAAAACAAATGTATTGTTCTTAATGGAAAGGCAACAAGGCAACCGCTTGTTACTCTCAGGGTTTCCTAGCCGCTCAGGCAAATCGTATGGTTTAAAAATGCATTTTTCCATCGACAACATGACATCATCGCGCCAAATGCGTGCTCTGTCAGTCAATTAGTGCGCATATATACAGCCTGGCCCCTGGCCACATTTTTTTTAATTGTAATTTTGAGGAATTTACCTCAAAGTGCATGAATTATTTCTGTTCAAAATGGTTAGAAATGTCACATGTTAAATGTTTGAATATTAACTGTCAGTTTACTGTACTGTGCCAACTGTACTACTATATGAGTATGTATTTTCTATTGTTTCATTGAAAATAAAACAGCAAAGTCCATTTGGCTGTCACCTGTTTTAATTATGAGACACAATTGTGTCAAAGTCATGTTTTTTTTTCATGCTTGAAATAAGAAATGATTACTTTAAAAAAGTAGTTTTATGCTTGTGAGTGTTGATGACACAGCTTTGCAACAGTTGATATTCTAGTTCCAAGCATGTTTTACTCAATATAGCTCATAAAATCTCAGCAACAAGCTGTAATATCTTACTGAGATCATTTAGGAACAAAAACACTTAAAGGGGAACATTATCACCAGACCTATGTAAGCATCAATATATACCTTGATGTTGCAGAAAAAAGACCATATACTTTTTTTTAACCGATTTCCGAACTCTAAATGGGTGAATTTTGGCGAATTAAACGCCTTTCTAATATTCGCTCTCGGAGCGATGACGTCACAACGTGGCGTCACATCGGGAAGCAATCCGCCATTTTCTCAAACACCGAGTCAAATCAGCTCTGTTATTTTCCGTTTTTTCGACTGTTTTCCGTACCTTGGAGACATCATGCCTCGTCGGTGTGTTGTCGGAGGGTGTAACAACACGAACAGGGACGGATTCAAGTTGCACCAGTGGCCCAAAGATGCGAAAGTGGCAAGAAATTGGACGTTTGTTCCGCACACTTTACCGACGAAAGCTATGCTACAACAGAGATGGCAAGAATGTGTGGATATCCTGCGACACTCAAAGCAGATGCATTTCCAACGATAAAGTCAAAGAAATCTGCCGCCAGACCCCCATTGAATCTGCCGGAGTGTGTGAGCAATTCAGGGACAAAGGACCTCGGTAGCACGGCAAGCAATGGCAGCAGTTTGTTCCCGCAGACGAGCGAGCTAAACCCCCTATCGACCCTAGCTTCCCTGGCCTGCTGACATCAACTCCAAAATTGGACAGATCAGCTTTCAGGAAAAGAGCGCGGATGAGGGTATGTCTACAGAATATATTAATTGATGAAAATTGGGCTGTCTGCACTCTCAAAGTGCATGTTGTTGCCAAATGTATTTCATATGCTGTAAACCTAGTTCATAGTTGTTAGTTTCCTTTAATGCCAAACAAACACATACCAATCGTTGGTTAGAAGGCGATCGCCGAATTCGTCCTCGCTTTCTCCCGTGTCGCTGGCCGTCGTGTCGTTTTCGTCGGTTTCGTTTGCATACGGTTCAAACCGATATGGCTCAATAGCTTCAGTTTCTTCTTCAATTTCGTTTTCGCTACCTGCTTCCACACTACAACCATCCGTTTCAATACATGCATAATCTGTTGAATCGCTTAAGCCGCTGAAATCCGAGTCTCAATCCGAGCTAATGTCGCTATAGCTTGCTGTTCTTTCCACCATGTTTGTTTGTGTTGGCTTCACTATGTGACGTCACAGGAAAATGGACGGGTGTTTATAACGATGGTTAAAATCAGGCACTTTGAAGCTTTTTTTAGGGATATTGCGTGACGGGTAACATTTTTAAAAACACTTCGAAAAATATAATAAGCCACTGGGAACTGATTTTTAATGGTTTTAACCATTCTGCAATTGTGATAATGTTCCCCTTTAAAACAAGTAAAACATTCTAACATAAAATCTGCTTAGTGAGAAGAATTATCTTATTAGACAGAAAATAAGCAAATGTCACCCTTATTTGAGATATTTAATCTTACTTAGATTTCAGTTTGTGCAGTGTGATATTCTTCATCTCAGTATGTTAATAACGACTGAATTAATTAATTACATATTACAAAACTGTTGTGTATACTTATTCACAGATGTTATTTTATTAAATAAAAAGGTCAGTAAATGATTCTATATATTTGTAAACGCTCTGAAGTGGGAAAGGGGTGGGATTAAATAAACTTTGCTTCTTCCTACTCCTTTTCGGACATGATGAAAAGTGAAATGATATGAAATTGTGATGTATTATACTGTGAGTGTGTTCATGTTCGAAATAAACTAAAAGAAAGAAAGAAAGTGTATGAGTATGCTCTTACAGGGTAGACGCTGTAGTTGACCAGCTGGCTGGGGAGGCGCAGAGACCGCAGGTTGACATCCAAAGTCCCGTTAGCATAAAAGCCAAACGTGTTGAGATGGACGAAAAAGCGAGTTTCATTCTAACCAGGAACACACACACAAAAAACAACGTTATACATCGAACACATTAGCAGAATGTAAAGCTGTCATTCCGCACATGACATTAATAAAGCCTGTTAGACTTTAAGCTAGCTAGCTAACCAACCAAACGTCGTCTTCCAAGCAGACATTTCTCCTCCCGCCACCTTACCTTCAGCACCAGTTTGTGTATCCTCGCCTTGCAGCCATCCAGGAGGAGAAGAAGGAGTAGAAATACCGCCGACACAGCGGCTCTGTGCGCCGCGGCCATCCCCCACCGAGAACGCCGCAACGCTGCGGCTGCTAACGCGGAGGATGGACGAAGCCCGACGTCTCGGGTCTCGACGATACACCGGGGGCGACGTTTAGCGATTATAGCCCGTGAGCGTTGCGTCGACGGGCGGCTGTTCGACGGCGTCGCGTCGTCGGTTCGAGCACAATTCGCGGTCCTCTGCGCTAATCGTGGAGTGTTTTCATGGCAGCGGGCTGCTAGCATGTAGCAATTAGCGCGTTCTCGTTTCCGGGTTGCTGACGAGGAACAAGGAACAGGTTGTGACGTCACCAGCCTAGAAAAAATAAATATACTGATAAATTCGAGCGTACAAAATAATGCGTGTTTTTTTTTTAAACGTGTAAGGTGTATTTCTAAAAAGAAACAAACACGAAAGCTGTCATACTCTTGCGTTGACTATCGAGCGTCCTGTCGAACGAAGAGCAAAACGTTTGACACGTGGAACCTTCTTTCAAAAAATGGGCACTGTTATGTCACGTGACTAACGTTGACACGCCTTTACATAACATAATAGTTATTCGTGCTAGTTTTAGGCTGATGTGAAAGACAAAATAAACGTATTTGGGTAACTTAAAACAGGGGTGTCCAAACTTTTTCCACTGAGGGCCACACTGAAAAATTAAAGCAAACGGGGGCCATTTTTATATATTTTTTATTTTCAAAACCATTGCTATATAAAGATCCTTGGGACCCGGAAATATCTCAGTCATAAAAATTTCAAAAATAAGTCATATATATATACATATATTATATATATTTTATATTTATATATTTATTTTCAAAACCATTGCTATATAAAAATCCTTGGGACCCAGAAATATTTCAGTCATAAAAATGTCATATATATATATATATATATATATATATATATATATATATATATATATATATATATATATATATATATATATGTATATATAATATGTATATATATGTATATACAGTATATACATGTATATATATATACACACATATATGCATATATATGTATATACATGTATAAATATATACATACATATACATATAGATATATACATACATATATGTATATATGTGTATATATACACATATATTATATATACATATATATGCATATATATATGTATACATATGTATATATATGTATACATATATGTATATATATGTGAATATATACACATATATGTATACATATATGTATATATATACATATATATATATATATATATATATATATATATATATATATATATATATATATATATATATATATATATATATGTGTATATGTATTTATATATATATATATATATATATATATGTATATACATATATATGCATATATGTGTATATATATATATATACATATATGTATATATATAATTTGTATTTTTTCATACATCAGTGGTTTTTCAAACGTTTTTCACCAAGAACCCGCGAAGAAAACACTTGGCTCTCCAAGCACCACCATCATGACCAACATTAAAATACAGTCACGTAGTAGGGCTAAGTGTTCATTAAAAACAAATATTTTGTTTTGGCAAGTATTTCTAATATTTTTGTCCAGTGTAAAATTAAACACAGTTTGAACAGTAACACTGTGTTTGAATATAGAAAAATAAGGACCACCCTTTCTAGATGTATAAAGATTTGAATTTACAATATTAATAATATATACATACTATGCAAATATAAAAAAGCTTGTTGTAAAAAATGAGTTGGAATTTCACAAGAAAAAGGTCACAATTTCACAAGAAAAACTTAGAATTTTGACAGTATTATGATAAAAGTCGTAATTTTACTCAACGGACATCAACATTTTTACAAGAAAAACTGAACATTTGTGCAATATTATGATCAAAGTTGGAATTTTACTCAATAACGGTCGTAATTTTACGAGAAAATATTAAAATGTTTTATGAAAAAAGTCGTAATTTTACTCGACAAAAATCACAATTTTATAAAAACACTTTAAAATGTTGGCAATGTTATAATTATAATCGGAATTTTACTTGGCAAAATTATGACAAAAGTCATAATTTTACTCAAAGAATTTTCACTATTTTACAAGAACAACAAAACAATTAGCAATATTGTGATAAAAGTCAAAATGTTGCCTTAAAACATTTGCATTGAAAAGTAATAATTTTACATAACAAAGTAAACATTTTACGAGAAAATATTGCAACATTACAGAAACAGAAAGAATATGAGAAATTGTTCTCAATTTTATAAGAAACAAGTCGACACATTGTGAAAAAAAGGACTGCTTAGTTAATTTTTTTTAAATCATTTTTTGTTTGTAATTGGTTTTTAATCTTCATTATTTACTTCAAGTTATTACAATATATCTCTATATACGTATTTATTTTTATTAATTCAGGTTGGTCAAAGGGGGCGCATTTAAATTTGTTACACACACTTGTTATTACATATGTTGGCCAGAGGGGGAGCACTTCGAATGTTTACACACACTTGTTATTTCATGTTGACCAGAGGGAGAGCACTTTTAAAACCGACACACAGTCAATTTGAAAAATCCCTCCTTTTTGGGACCACCCTCATTTTGATAGATTTCACCACCAGGGGTGCAAATGAGACTTTCTCTATTAGATGCAGTGGTTTTCCTTATTGGGACCATGATTTATGTCCTGACTTGTTCACCGGTCCTCATATGGAAGGTACTTTTCCTTGTTGATGTCTCAAGAAGGCTAGAAATACATGATCTCAAGAAGGGTAGAAATACATGAACACACACACACACACACACACACACACACACACACACACACACACACACACACACACACACACACACACACACACACACACACACACACACAATGATAGATAGAAAGATCTCCATGCCTTCTTGTCCAGTGTGTTGCTGCACTACACACCATTATTCTTGACCCTCCCTTCCTTCCTCTCTTGATATACCAACAGAGAACGCCCATGGTGGCTTTTGAGAGGCCAAAGCAAAAGAATTGCCTGATCATTAGCTTCACACACACGCACATACACACACACACACACACACACACACACACACACACACACACACACACACACACACACACACACACACACACACACACACACACACACACACATAAAACCCTGGAGTTCCTCCAAAGGCCTCACACCTCCTGCATCAGACACAGTGGCTACAGTTGTTGAGAGGTAATATCTGACGAAGGATGCTGGTGTTAAAGTGGATCAGCATCACCCTGCTGCTGCTTCACCTGTCTGGCTCAGGTGAGTGACACTCGGCCGTGGGCGGGGACTCTGGTACTATGGACTTCCACATGGAAATGCCAACAGTTTTTTTTTTTTTTTTTTAAATACAAAATTTTACAATATTGTCTCATTTAAAATTGCATTTTTTAAAAAGAAAAAAATAATTATAGTAAATGTCGCATATTTAAAAAAAATGGGCTAACTATGAAAAAAATAAAATAAAAATAAACATATTCTTATACGTATAGTGTATACAGAAAATCCTACCCATCCTACATGTACAGACTATTATACTCATTATTTAAGCAGCAATGTTGTGATTACTTATTATACGCGTGTATTCAATGCCAGCATATTTGATATTAAAATAAATACCACAACAAATACTAATACACTAAAAAACAAAGCGTGTACACCTGATTGCAATGCATACAATGCTTTTTGTTATTGTGTCATTACTATAACGATTGTTGTATTGTTGAATTAAGGTGGAGGAAAGTAGGTTTTATTGCCATTTGCTTTACATGACATTGGAAAAATAAATATATTTTAAAAAATTTAATAGAAAATGCAAAAAAAATAAAACAACGAAAGAAGCTTAACAAATGAAATCGATTCATAAATACATATATGTGTGTACATATAAATGTGTGGATATTAAGTTGTTTTTAATAATTAATTACATAAACTATATTGCAATACAATTTGTTTTACTTCTGTAGAAACATATTTTTGGTGTATTTATAATAATGTTGCATCAGTATAATATTACTGTGTTTTCCAGCAGAATATATATAGATATATATTAGAATATATATACTGTATATATGTATGTATTATTTATACATTATATATATATTTATAATGTATACATGTATATATACATACATACAGTATATATACACATATACAGTATATATACATACATACATACATATGTATATATGTACATATATATACACACACGTACATATATATACACACACACACATATATGAACATATATATATATGTACATATATATATACACACATATATGTACATATATATACACACATATATATGTACATATATGTATATATACACATATGTATATATACATATATATGTATATATATACATATATATGTATATATATACATACACACATATATGTACATATACACACATATGTATATATATACTGTACATGTATATGTACATATATACATATATATGTACATATATATACATATATATGTACATATATATACATATATATGTACATATATATACATATATATGTACATATGTATATATATTTACATATATATGTATATATATGTACATATATATGTATACATGTACATATATATACATATATATGTACATATATATATATATATATGTACATATATATGTACATATATACATACATATGGATATATATATATATATATATATACACACATTATATATATATATATTAAGATTGTCTCGTGTTGGAACACACACACACACACACACACACACACACACACACACACACACACACACACACACACACACACACACACACACACACACACACACACACGGAGGGTGGAGAAGGCGCTAAGGCGCCAGTGGAACAATGGTGGTAGAAAAGAGGAGCCATGAGTTCTTTGGAGTTGGGCAGGGTGTCCTTCCTTCCTCAGAGGAACACACTGGGTGTATTCAGCCTGCAATAAAACAATAGTGCACAATAGATCAGCTAAAAACAGTCCGATTTCATCAGATGGCAAATTTCAATTGGCCTTTGTCTGCATGACGCAAGAATGACTCAGCACAGCTTGACTCGCAGCAGCAAAAATCTGCATTATAATCATGTATTTCCCCTACTTCTTGATTTCAGCCATCACATCCCCTCTTTCCATGCACACGCCCGCCCCTCCTCAGCCCTCACACATTTGGCCTCCCTTCCCCACCATCCTCCCTTCTGGACCGTCTCTCTCTCTCAGCATCCCTGATTCTGTTGGAGGAGCCCGCTGTCCTCTCATCATGTCTCCTCCCACCCTGGTGGTCAGGTAGGACAACACATTCTGACTAACACGCATCAGGAGATATGATCGTTTATGATCCTTTTATGAAAAAAAAATAATACAACTAATGGTATTTAACATGCGCAGGTTTGGAGATCCAGTCAGAGCTAACTGCTCATTGTCTAGGACAGGCTTCTCTCTGCTGGGATGGGAGGTGTCATCACTGGTGAGAACTTCTCCGTTTCATCACTTTCTCTTTGCCATAGGATTGATTTATTTTCACCATGATAACATCAAACATTCTCACTTTAAATATCCAGGCTTGCTGTCAATGATCACTATTGTTCATACAAGTGTAAAAACATACGCGAAGAATGCATACAACTTACGGACAAGGTTGGCAAGTATGGGTGAAAGTGACTTTGACGCTATAAATGTGGAACTTGGGAGACGTGCTATTTTGCCATAAATGGAGTGCTTATCCAAATAAACTGGATAAAACATCCCCGGCCAGCTGGACCAAACACACAATTGTCCATAGAGTGAGTCACACTTCAATATCAATAATGCGTGTTATTACAACTATAGTGCATAAGCTGTCTCGCTAAGTTTGAGTATTTAGTGTTTTATTAACAGTATTTTGACAAAGAAGGTTTAAAAATGGCATTTTGTCTGCCATCTTGGCACTACTTGTAAGTTAGGTTTCATTACTCTTTTGAAACAACAAACTTTCCAAAACTATCTTCATATTTTTGTGCAAAATAAAGAATATTTTGCCACAATCCTGTTCTGAGGATAAAGTTACAAGGCTCTCTGTGCTTATCAAGTTTTTTTCCTGGCTCTAGACTTAGCCCCCCTAGTAGGAGTCTAGTCCATACTTGCCAACCTTGAGACCTCCGATTTCGGGAGGTGGGGCGGGCGTGGTTGGGGCAGGGGGCGTGGTTAAGAGGGGAGGAGTATATTTACAGCTAGAATTCACCAACTGAGTATTTCATATATATATATATATATATATAGGTCTTAATAAGGTTATCCAAAAAATAGTGCTCGATACCGTAGTAGAGCGCAATATATGTATGTGTGGGGAAAAAAATCACAAGACTACTTCATCTCTACAGGCCTGTTTCATGAGGGGTTCCCTCAATCATCAGGAGATTTTCTCCTGATGATTGAGGGAACCCCTCATGAAACAGGCCTGTAGAGATGAAGTAGTCTTGTGATTTTTTCCCCCACACATACATATATATATATATATATATATATATATATATATATATGAAATACTTGACTTTCAGTGAATTCTAGCTATATATTTATTTATTTTATTATATATATAAATAAAAGAAATACTTGAATTTCAGTGTTCATTTATTTACACATATACACACACAACACTCATCTACTCATTGTTGTACTTGAAAGTACAATGCAATACAATTCCGGGGCAATGGCACCTATCAAATACACAGTAATGAAAACACAGTTGTTCTACTAACTGTACTGTGTGTTATGAGAGTAGAGTATGTGTGTGTGTGGCCCTTTAATAGGTGACAGCATGTGAGGTGAGTGACGTCAGTGAGTGTGTGGGCGAGAGAAGAGAGGGAGCGGTAGCGTGAGTGCGGGGAGGGACTAGTTGGTTTTGTGTTGGATTGGCTGTGTGCAAGCAATCAATAAAGCAAGATTTGCAACTAATCGCTGGACTCATTATTCACCCTAAAGTGTTGCCCCGAGCATACATCGGCCCTGGAGAAGTGTCTCCCCTGCGCTCTTCGACTATGGTCTCGTTCTTCTGCTTCGTCTCCTTGTGTGCGCACACTGGACTCAGGTCCGCATGGAGCTGGAGGGGGCGTGGCCTCCAGCTCCGGCTGAATTCCGGGAGATTTTCCGGAGAAAATTTCTTCCGGGAGGTTTTCGGGAGAGGCGCTGAATTTCGGGAGTCTCCCGGAAAATCCGGGAGGGTTGGCAAGTATGGCCTAGTCTGGGATCGACTTATTTTTACTTATACTCGACCCCCGCGTCCACCTTTTACTACCATATACGGGGCGCTGTAAGTGGCGACCCATCAGCGTTCCTGTTCTGTCAGGTTTACTGCAAAACAAATACTAATCAAATATACTGCTAAAGAAGAAACTCATAAAACATGTTTTAATTATAGAGTGCTAAAATAAATACATTTTAACTAAATTATTGATACGTGATGTTTCTGATGTAAACTGTCAATATTAAAGTGCAAATGAAAATACTAAGTCATAATTTTTGCACTTAAAGGGGAACGGCCCTTGCCCCACAATCATGACAGACAAGAACACACCCCTTTTTTCCAGGATTTTAAAGATGATGAAAATTACTTTAAAGATGTGGCTAATGGAAGTCACCGTTGTAGCCTTCAAAACCTTCCATTAATGTTTTGTATACACAATTCAAGTACCGTATTTTTCGGAGTATAAGTCGCACCTGCCGAAAATGCATAATCAAGAAGGAAAAAAAAACACATAAGTCGCACTGGAGTATAAGTCGCATTTTTGGGGGAAATTTATTTGATAAAACCCAACACCAAGAATAGACATTTGAAAGGCAATTTAAAATAAATAAAGAATAGTGAACAACAGGCTGAATAAGTGTATGTTATATGAGGCATAAATAACCAACTGAGAACGTGCCTGGTATGTTAACGTAACATATTATGGTAAGAGTCATTCAAATAACTATAACATATAGAACATGCTATACGTTTACCAAACAATCTGTCACTCCTAATCGCTAAATCCCATGAAATCTTATACGTCTAGTCTCTTACGTGAATGAGCTAAATAACATTATTTGATATTTTACGGTAATGTGTTAATAATTTCACACATAAGTCGCTCCTAAGCTCCTAGGAGTGACAGATTGTTTGGTAAACGTATAGCATGTTCTATATGTTATAGTTATTTGAATGACTCTTACCATAATATGTTACGTTAACATACCAGGCACGTTCTCAGTTGGTTATTTATGCCTCATATAACGTACACTTATTCAGCCTGTTGTTCACTATTCTTTATTTATTTTTAAATTGCCTTTCAAATGTCTATTCTTGGTGTTGGCTTTTATCAAATACATTTCCACAAAAAATGCGACTTATACTCCAGTGCGACTTATATGTTTTTTTCCTTCTTTATTATGCATTTTCGGCCGGTGCGACTTATACTCCGGAGCGATTTATATTCCGAAAAATACGGTACTATTGTATATATAAACCCTGCAATCGGTACTTGTGTAGTTTTATAGATTTTGACATGATTCTATCGTCACGAGCAGGTGGCTCCTGAACCCACCATGGAGCACTTTCTGGTTTGGAGTGTGGACAACATGACCGAGTGGAGCGTCTCACCCGTGTGCTATGCTGTGTCCAACCTGGAAGGATCCTGTCACCTTCGACTGCCTGTTGTCGTGTACAGTAAGTGGATTTTGATTTAAAAAAAGTAGGCCAGTGATTCTCAAACTGTTGCACGTGGGCTCTATCTAGTGGTATACCAAAGAATCACTTAATTAAATATTGTATGTGCAAATAATTGTGTACAGTTTTATTTTCCTATATTAAAACAGTGTTGCTGTTCAGTGTGTAATGTTTTAGTGGCCAAAAATGTAAAACATATTTGTTAAATAAAACGTTGGCCTTGTTTTTAATGAATACTTAAGCCTACTACGCCATACTTGCCAACCTTGAGACCTCCGATTTCGGGAGGTGGGGGGTGGGGGCGTGGTCGGGGGTGGGGCAGGGCGTGGTTGGGGGCGTGGTTAAGAGGGGAGGAGTACATTGACAACTAGAATTCACCAAGTCAAAAATTTCATATATATATATATATATCCTGAAAATATGCAAACAAAACTGTTTAGATAATTGACACTTCAAACTTGCATAAATAAATATTAAGGAATATAACATAACTTGGCTTCTGAGAGCTTCAAAATATAATGAATAAAATGCTAAAGTTGTTGATAAACAAGCAATTATTTTAATAATTAAATATGGTCATTTTAAATGAATTATTATGATAATTTAAAATGAATTATTTCAAATATGTTTATTTTAATGTATAATTCTATGGCTGGATGTAATAAGGAGTCAGAAAAAATGCAAATAAAAATACAGTAAATGTTGATGTTTTTAGCAAAATATAGTAAAAATGTATTTAGTTTTTTTTTTTTTAAATTAATAAATATATTTATATTTACCGCTCGTGACTGGCAGCTCCATGTTGACCTGGGAAGGCAACTCAAGTTCCCGGCCAATATCGCTACCACGTCACTCCGCCCAGACATGGTGTTAACATCGGAGTCAACCAAGCAAATGGTGCTACTGGAGCTGACTGTCCCCTGGGAGGAGTGAATTGACGAAGCAAATGAGCGTAAGAGGGCCAAATACGCTGAGCTCACTGTAGAGTGTCGGAGTAACGGCTGGAGAGCCCGCTGTGAACCAGTCGATATTGGGTGCAGGGGTTTTGCTGGTCACTCACTACAGCGTGTGTTCAGAATCCTTGGCATTAGAGGACTGCAGTCGAGAAAAGCCACCAAGAACATCCTAGAGGCCGCAGAAAAGGCCTCCCGGTGGCTGTGGATCCGTAGGGGGGATCCGTGGTGCGCTAATTGGACACAGGCCGGGGTCTGATCACCCCCGGCTGGGTCGCCCGGGCGAGGGTGTCTGATGATTAAAGACCCGAAACACCCTATGACCCCGGGTTTATCACTGATGACGTGTCCAAGCATCACCGTGAGGTGTATTCAAGTTCTATTTTTAGGTAAGATAAACATAATAATACAATTTATCTCTAGTCTGGATGATTTAGTTCTTGTCACCCTGTTGTCCTCCCGTGGTGAAAAAAGGCTGTCCTCACTCAGGAGCTGGAGGCCACGCCCCCTCCAGCTCCGGCTGAAAATTGGGAGATTTTCGGGAGAATATTTGTCCCGGGAGGTTTTCGGGAGATGCGCTGAATTTCGGGAGTCTCCCGGAAAATTCGGGAGGGTTGGCAAGTATGTACTACGCTACTTTATTTTAATGTTGGTCATTATGGTGGTACTTTGAGAGCCTGTTTTTTTCCTGAGGTGGTACACTGCAAAAAGTCAGTGTTCAAAAACAAGAAAAAAAAAACAATTAGGGATATTTTATTTGAACTAAGCAAAATTATCTGCCAATAGAACAAGAAAATTTGGCTTGTCAAGACTTTCCAAAACAAGTAAAATTAGCTAACCTCAATGAACCCAAAATACCTTAAAATGAGTATATTCTCACTGATAACAAGTGCACTTTTCTGGGTAGAAAAAAAAAAAGAGACTTTTTGCTCAATATGTTGAAAAATATTCTTAAATGAAGTAAATGCTAGTGCCATTATCTTGACATAATGATATGCGCTCAGCATCATTTTTTTTTCATGCTTGAAGTAAGAAATTAATATTTAAAAAAAGTAGTTTTATACTTGTGAGTGTTAATGACACAGCTTTGCAACAGTTGATATTCTAGTTTCAAGCATGTTTTACTCAATATAGCTCATAACATCCCAGCAACAAGCTGTAATATCTTACTGAGATCATTTAAGACCAAAACTAGAGATGTTATCGGCCGATAAATGCTTTAAAATGTAATATCGGAAATTATCGGTATCTGTTTCAAAAAGTTAAATTAATTACTTTTTAAAACGCCGCTGTACAGAGTGGTACATATCCGGTAAAACATGGACGTAGGCTAGTATACTCTGGACTGAAGCTGTGTGCCTTCATTGTTTTTGTTGCTGTTGTTTTGAGGCATGTTTAAAAAGAAAAAGAAAATAATGCACTTTGTGAATGTATAGTATTACCCATAGTTGTAGTGGGTATCAGGATTATCAGGGAAAGTATGTCCCAAATTCAAAGCTGCTGTTTTGAGGCATGTTAAAAAAAATAATGCACTTTGTGACTTCAATAATAAATATGGCAGTGCCATGTTGGCACTTTTTTTCCATAACTGGAGTTGAAGTTGTTATTTTGGAAAACATTGTTTTTGATTGATTGAAACTTTTATTAGTAGATTGCACAGTACAGTACATATTCCGTACAATTGACCACTAAACGGTAACACACTGAAATCTAAGTAAGATTAAATATCTCCAATAAGGGTGATATTTGCTTATTTTCTGTCTGATAAGATAATTCTTCTCACTAAGCAGATTTTATGTTAGAGTGTTTTACTTGTTTTAAGGGTTTTGGTCCTAAATGATCTCAGTAAGATATTACAGCTTGTTGCTAAGATTTAATCAGAATACCTTTATTGTCATTGTATGGAAACAACGAAATTGGACAGCAATCCAGCTCAGTGCTTTTAAAACAAATCTACATAAAATAGTCTTAAGACAACAATAATAAAACAATTTAAAAACATAATAAAATGTTTAAAAAAAACATATTGCACAGTAGATCTTTATCAGAGGTAAGCAAGTAATAAAGTGGTGAGTGTTCAGGTAAGTGCAGAGTTTAGGGCAATAACAGCAGAAACTGTTTTTCAGTCTATTTGTCCTTGCTTTGATGGTCTTATAACACCTCCCTATGAGCTACTGTATATTGAGTAAAACATGCTTGAAACTAGAATATCAACTGTTGCAAAGCTGTGTCATCAACAAGTATAAAACTACTTTTCTAAAGTAATAATTTCTTACTTCAAGCATGAAAAAAAAAATCATGATGCCGAGAGCGCATATTATGTCAAGATAATGGCACTAGCATTTACTTCATTTAAGAATATTTTTCAACATATTGAGCAAAAATGTGTCTTTTTTTTCTACCAAGAAAAGTGCACTTGTTTTTAGTGAGAATATACTTATTTTAAGGTATTTTTGGGTTCATTGAGGTTAGCTAATTTTACTGGTTTTGGAAAGTCTTGACGAGCCAAATTTTCTTGTTCTATTAGCAGATAATTTTGCTTAGTTCAAATAAAATACCCCTCATTTTTGTGGGTTTTTTTTCTTGTTTTTGAACACTGACTTTTTGCAGTGCACCCGAATAAGTTTTTCAACTTGTTTATGTTAATATAAAATCTGCTTAGTGAGAAGAATTATCTTATCAGACAGAAAATAAGCAAATATCACCCTTATTTGAGATATTTAATCTTACTTAGATTTCAGTTTTTGCAGTGTACTTGGTGAAAAAAGTTTAAGAAGCAAGGATATAGGAGACATTTGTGTGGCCCTAATTCAAGCAGACTGTGACAACGGGAGAAAAAAACCTACCGGTAATCTAAATCCACAATATCGTGTCTGGTACAGAGCTTCCAGACAGCGTGTCCATCGGCTTCGTCAATCACTCCGGCCCGCTGTTGGAGCACCGTCAGTACACCCTGCAGTGCACGGTCCATGACGTGGCCCCCGCCAGGAACCTAGTCGTGACCTTCTACAGAGGCCGAACTAAACTGGGGCGACTACATTCCGACGTGACGGAGGAGACGCCCGTGACCGAGGTCTTCAGGCTGGACGTCCGCCCCGGGAGAGAAGACGCGGAGGCGCCCTACTGGTGTGAGGCTGAGGTACAACTGCGGCCAGAAGGCTCGCCGCAGAGACCCCTGGTGGTCACGTCACAAAAACTCCCTGCCGACGTCCTCTGTAAGTGACTTAAATACAATTTCTTTCTTTTTTTAGCTTATTCTGCAACATATTTGCCCTAAATTAAGCATTTTCAAGCAGAAAAAAATGCTAGATTAACTGAAATATATCAATACTGCAGTGGTTTTGGTCATGAGAGGAAACCAAACCAACCAGAGCGTGCTGTTCTGTATTGTGGCCCCTGATTGGCTCAAACTGTTTGCATTACTTTGACTTAAGAGTGTAAAGGTGGCTACCGTATTTTTCGGAGTATAAGTCGCACCGGCCGAAAATGCATAATAAAGAAAGAAAAAAACATAAGTCGCACTGGAGTACAAGTCACATTTTTTGGGGAAATGTATTTGATAAAACCCAACACCAAGAATAGACATTTGAAAGGCAATTTAAAATAAATAAAGAATAGTGAACAACAGGCTGAATAAGTGTACGTTATATAAGGCATAAATAACCAACTGAGAACGTGCCTGGTATGTTAACGTAACATATTATGGTAATATTTTGCGGAAATCTTTTATTTATAGATCTTCATAGCTCTGGAATAACCTGCCCCAAATGCTCACCGGCATTGAAAGTAAACAGGTTTTTAAAAAGAAAGTAATATTTTATCTGAGTCTTTAAATTAGTTTGCTCGTTGATGATTTGTTTGGTTTTATATTGTGTAGTTATATTTATATGGTAATTATTATTCTGTGACTGTAAATTGTTTGCTTGTTTTCTTATTGATGCTTTACATTTTTTATTGTATTGTGTAGTTATAATTATGTTTTTACTTGTAATTGTATTGAATTGTGGACCCCAGGAAGACTAGTGGGTTGTTGAGGCAACCAGCTAATGCATACTTGCCAACCTTGAGACCTCAGATTTCGGGAGGTG
This sequence comes from Nerophis lumbriciformis, assembly GCF_033978685.3. Taxonomy (NCBI): domain Eukaryota; kingdom Metazoa; phylum Chordata; class Actinopteri; order Syngnathiformes; family Syngnathidae; genus Nerophis; species Nerophis lumbriciformis. The sequence goes on from NC_084574.2 coordinate 13,271,582, forward strand.
GGGGGCGTGGTTAAGAGGGGAGGAGTATATTTACAGCTAGGATTCACCAAGTCAAGTATTTCATATATATAAGAAATACTTGAATTTCAGTGTTCATTTATTTACACATAGAAACACACATAACACTCATCTACTCATTGTTGAGTTAAGGGTTGAATTGTCCATCCTTGTTCTATTTGTCACTATTTTTCTAACCATGCTGAACACCCTCACGAATGATGCAATGCTGTGTGGCATGCAAAAAGTGCTTTCATCAAATGCACTAGATGGCAGTATTGTCCTGTTTAAGAGTGTCACAACATTGCTGTTTACGGCAGACGAACTGCTTTACGGTAGACAAAAACGTGACTGCTGTTGTTGTGTGTTGTTACCGCGCTGGGAGGACGTTAATGAAACTGCCTAACAATAAACCCACATAAGAAACCAAGAACTCGCCCTTGATCATTCTACAGTTATAACATGGTTGGGCAGGTACGCTGTTTATATTGTGTGCCTGAATTTCGGGAGAACATTTGTCCCGGGAGGTTTTCGGGAGAGGTGCTGAATTTCGGGAGTCTCCCGGAAAATCCGGGAGGGTTGGCAACTATGAGCTAATGGGGATCCTTAATAAAAATCAAATCAAATAAAAAAATCAAGAGTCATTCAAATAACTATAACATATAGAACATGCTATACGTTTACCAAACAATCTGTCACTCCTAATCGCTAAATCCCATGAAATCTTATACGTCTAGTCTCTTACGTGAATGAGCTAAATAATATTATTTGATATTTTACGCTAATGTGTTAATCATTTCACACATAAGTCGCTCCTGAGTATAAGTCGCACCCCCGGCCAAACTATGAAATAACCTGTGACTTATAGTCCAAAAAATACGGTCAATAGTTATTTCAAGACTGTTTTTGCTGCTAGTCAGAATGTGTAGTCAATGCTGAAAATATATAAAAAGTCATGGACTGTCAAAATAACGCGTGCAGAACAGGAGCCAAAGCTGAACCGAAATGCCGGCAAATTTGCTTACGTTAGCACGTGTCAAGTACCGAGTTATACGACTCGGATGTGTACGCTTGCTGAAGCCGAACTGAAATGCTGCATGCCAACAGCTTGTAAAATTATCTAAAAAAAGTTAGCATGCTAGCATGTTGTCAGGTTCAAACACTGATGACATCTATTAAACAAGAATTCAATTTGGACTCAATATATTGAGGAGAGTCGCCCGGACACTGTACCCTTGTACAGGAACTTAGCACGCTCTGCCAAAAGATTGTATGCCTCCTTCTTTTACTTTGGACCCTCCCCGACCACCTGGCCACGGCTGTTTCCAAAGGATAAAGGTCACAAAAAGTTCACAGAAAAGGTCGTAAACGATTCACAGAAAAGGTCAGTTCAAAAAGAGTTCGTATAATAGTTCAAAAAGAGGTCCATAAAATAGTTCAAAAAGAGTTTGTCTGGAAATTGGGCAGATTCTGTCATCTCTCCGCTTTGAAGTCCTTGTGCCAGAACATCCTTCTGTTGATTACCATACATGATAGAAAACAGAAAACCCTTCATGTGGCTCTCCCCCTTACAGTGGAGTTTCACAAGCATACTTCTTGGTAGGTTTCAAAGACAGCTTTTGTCTTCTTACTTGACAGAACTCAATGTAACACAAATCTTTTTGTGATAATTTAGAAACAATTATTCTAACACATGTTACTATTAGCAGGCTAACAGTTAGCGTATGTCAAGTGCCATGTGACTTTGGGGTGAACGGTTACAAAATTTGCCCCCCAAAAAGTTTGCTTTTGTCAAGTACCAAGTTGCATGACTCTGGGGTAAACGGTTACAAAATTTACAAAAAAATGTTTTTAATGCTAACATGCTAGCATACTAATGTTGGCATGCGTTATATGACTGACATGTAAACATTTACTATATGTCAAGTACCAAAGTATGTGACTCAGGGGTAAACGGTTATCAAATTTGACAAAGTTAGACTGTTAACATATGTCATGACCAATTTGACATTTATATTTACTTATGAATTTGTAAATGGTTACCAAATTTGGTAAATAAGTCAGCATTCAAATGTTGGCATGCTAACAGTATGTGTCGCACAGACTACCAAGTTATATGACTGAAGTGTACGGCGGTAAATGTGCTAAATAAAAGTTAGCATGCTAACATTTACTATATGTCAAGTACCAAAGTATGTGACTCTGGGTTAAACGGTTACAAAATTTGACAAAAATGTTAGCATGCTAACAAATATATGTCATGACCAATTTGACATTTGCTTATTATGAATTTGTAACGGTTACAAAATTCGCTAAAAAAAGTTACCATTCAAATGTTAGCACGCTAACAGCATATGTCGCATAGCCTACCAAGTTATATGACTGAAGTGGCGTGGCGCAGTGGGAGAGTGGCCGTGCGCAACCCGAGGGTCCCTGGTTCAATCCCCACCTAGTACCAACCTCGTCATGTCCGTTGTGTCCTGAGCAAGACACTTCACCCTTGCTCCTGATGGGTGCTGGTTAGCGCCTTGCATGGCAGCTCCCTCCATCAGTGTGTGAATGTGTGTGTGAATGGGTAAATGTGGAAGTAGTGTCAAAGCGCTTTGAGTACCTTGAAGGTAGAAAAGCGCTATACAAGTACAACCCATTTATCATTTATCATTATAAGTGTACAGCGGTAGAATTTGCTAAAAAAAGTTAGCATGCTAACATTTACTATATGTCAAGTACCAAAGTATGTGACTCTGGGGTAAACGGTTACAAAATTTGACAAAAAAGTTAGCATGCTAACATTTACTATATGTCAAGTACCAAAGTATGTGACTCTGGGGTAAACGGTACAAAATTTGACAAAAAAGTTAGCATGCTAACAGTTAACGCATGTCATGACCAATGTGACATTTTTATTTACTTATTATGAATTTGTAAACCGTTACAAAATTTGCTAAAAAAAGTTAGCATTCAAATGTTAGCATGCTAACAGTATGTGTCGCATAGCCTACCAAGTTATATGAGTGAAGTGTACGGCGGTAAAATTTGCTAAAAAAAAAAGTTAGCATGCTAACATTTACTATATTGTCAAGTACCAAAGTATGTGATTTTGGGGTGAACGGTTACATTTGACAAAAAAGTTAGCATGTTAACAGTTAACATATGTCATGACCAATTTGACATTTATATTACTTATGAATTTGTAAACGGTTACAAAATTTGCTAAAAAACTTAGCATGCTAACAGAATCTGTCACCAACTTATATGACTGAAGTATACGGTTAAATTTTTTTGCCAAAACAGATAGCATGCTAACAGTTTCCACATGTCAAGTATGCTATGTCAAGGAATGTTCCTCTAGGGTAAACAGTTACAGAAAAAACAATTAGTGTCAGAATAATTGTATCTATGTTATCGCACATCTTTGTGTTTCAATGAGTTCCCGGCGAGAAGAAAGAAGCTGTCTTTGAACCTAGCTGTTTACGACCCACGTCCCTTAGAAGCAGCTGTTGCCATGTAATCAGGGAAAGTCCAAATAAAAGAGGTGGCGTACGATGTGTTGAGACACTGTGCAAGGGTACAGTGTCCAGGCGTCTCTCCTCAATTTGAGCCCAATTTAATTCTTTGCTTCTTGTCTTGTTTAAACCTGACAATTAGCATACTAACAGTTATCATATATGACAATTTTTTATGCTATCTATTAAAATTCCATATGTATATTCATTTATAAACGGCTACAAAATGTGCCAAAAAAGTTGGCATGCTAAAATGCTTAGGTCAGCATATTTACATGTATATGAGCACCACCTGTATTTAAAAGGATTTGGCGGGGCACTGTAATAGAGATCTTAAAACCTCGGTGCACATGATTTATTACACATCCTGCTCAATAGTAAACACTTCTGGTTTCATGCAGAAGACGTGTTGACTTTCATTTTTGCGGTTTTCTCCGTGCCTAATGGCCTACTTCCTGTGGAACTTCCTACTTCCTGTTATTTGTATTAATATTTACCGCTCTCGTACCCCCTCAGTCGGCCCGCAGCTCCTCTGTCCTGCAAAGCTGCGGGTGAGGATGGGAGAAAGCCTCCGCTGCGAGGTCAAAGGAAACCCCCAACCGTCGGTCATCTGGCTGAAAGATGGCCGCCGGGTGGTGCCTCCCCTTCACTCCAGGCGGGAGCACGCCGGGAAGTACACGGTCTTGGCCAGCGGGCCTGTTGGGCAGAGGAACGTGACGGTAGACGTGGAGGTGATCACAAACCAAGGTATGTTTACACTCGTTAAGTTGGCGGCACAAAAGGGAGAGTGGAATGTTTGGTTTTCTCCCGGTAGGCACGGCACGGAGCAGTAAAAAACACTTCCTGTTGGCGGCCATGCTGCTGACCCTCAACTGGCTGTAAAACCTTCCCAAGGATCAAGTCTCAAGTCTCACTGCTGTTAGGACATTTGCTGTCATTAATGAGGGCTTTCTCCTGAGAGCTGCTGTGCAGGTACTTTTACAAACCCCCAACAGAAAGGGGGATTCATTTGGCCACATTTGTCGCGGTTTGCCTGACACATGAAATGTGACAAATTTGGGGTGTGCACTATCCACTTTAGCCGCCAGTAGAGTGTTGAATATCTCAAAATGTGTTTTGTGGCAATTCCATCTTTGACCACAGCCTCAGTTGATGTGTAGAGAGGCGCTTTCCATCATTTCCAGCAGACTGCATTACAACATGATAAACACCCCTGTTCCTTTCAAGGGAAGTGGGCCATATGAATTCCTTCCTTACTGTCCACTAGTCCAGTACTAATAGGCATACTTGCCAACCCTCCCGATTTTCCCGGGAGACTCCCGAATTTCAGTGCCCCTCCCGAAAATCTCCCGGGGAAACCATTCTCCCGATTTCCACCCAGACAATAATATTGGGGGCATGCCTTAAAGGCACTGCCTTTAGCGTCCTCTCTCACCTGAAAAGGAGACTATTGTCTGTTATCTATAACCCATAAAGTAGGCAGGCACGGAGCTATTTCTCAGCGTGTGTTTAGTCCAGCCAGCACTGACACACAACATCTGGATTCCCATCATGCATTGCTTCAAAACTACGGCAAGTAGTAATGTCCAAAAACATAACAGAGATGAAGCAGGAGAACGAAGAAGAGACATGGCGACGACGAGTAAGAAGTACGCTTGCAAGTTCCAAACAAATGGAACAAATAATTCAAATTCATCCAGGACAGCTCGAAGGGGAAGGGGTATGCTGCCTGCACATTTTGTAGATCAGACTTCTCCGTTGAACACGGTGGCCGAACGGATATACTCATTCATTAACTGATTACATACATACAAATAAATAAAGAAATACTTGAAAATATACAGGCCCTCCAGCGAGTGGTTAAATTACAAGGACGATACTCCCAGAGATGAGTGCCATGTACACAACTCGCTGCCTAAAAGAGAGTACACAACATCCTGAAGGACAGATACCACCCAGCACATGGCCTCTTCAACCTGCTACCCTCTGGAAGGAGGTATAGATCGATTCACGCCAGGACCACCAGAATGTCTCACAGTCTGTATCCCCAGGCTGTGAGACTGCTAAATGAACAGCCTGCCCGTTTGCTGCCCCGGACCATCTTATTACCTCACTCTTCACCACCTCAATAATTGTGCTCTGGACATTGCATTGCTGCAACATCAACTTAACACCCATCAGACATCTGACTGTTCCCACCCCCACGACCCTCTATTCGCCATCTTTTTGACAATGCTAAACTGCAGACTATGGTCAACCTGCACTTCAATGCTGTTTCTATGCCGCTAGACAAAGCTCAAACAAAATCTCGTTGACATGTATGACTTAAGTGTTATTATGACAATGACAATAAAGGAATTGATTGATTGATACACCTCCCAAATTCAGAGGTCTCAAGGTTGGCAAGTATGCTAATAGGTCAGGATTTATTCATTACTGGGTTTGCACTCAAACTGGAATAAACACTTTTGCCTGCTCTTGGAAAAGCTTTTGAGTTTGGAGTCTGGGTTCTGACATGACCTCTGAACTATCTCACAACTGATAGTCAAACTCAATAAAGTCAGTCCTTTGATCTCAGCTGCATTGACTGAAATGTCATATATTCAAGAACAACTCGACGTTTTATCTGGGGAAACTTAACAGGTGACCAGGAAAGTACAGAATACTGATGTTCAACAGGTACAACACCCAAAACCAGTGAAGTTGGCACGTTGTGTAAATGGGAAATAAAAACAGAATACAATGATTTGCAAATCCTTTTCAACGTATATTCAATTGAATAGACTGCAAAGACAAGATATTTAACATCAAACTGAGAAACTTAATTTGTTTTTGCAAATAATAAACTTAGAATTTAATGGCAGCAACATATTGCAAAAAAGTTGGCACAGGGGCATTTTTACCACTGTGTTACATGGCCTTTCCTTTTAACAACACTCAGTAAACGTTTGAGCAGACCAAGTTTTTCAGGTGGAATTATTTCCCATTCTTGCTTGATGTACAGCTTAAGTTGTTCAACAGTCCGGGGGTCTCCGTTGTGGTATTTTAGGCTTCATAATGCACCACACATTTTCCAATGGGAGACAGGTCTGGACTACAGGTGAAACGAGAGGAGTTGCAATGTTGACTAGTAACATAAAGCTGACATGTTGGCTGTTTGTATTCCCTTTAAAACTGTTTGACCTATTGAAGACTCCAATTACTTCTTATCAAATATTCCACTTAAAAAAATGTTTGGGGAAAAATATTGCATATTGTGTGTTTGCCATAAAAAAAAAAGTTTTTTTTATGACAAAAAGGGCATAAAACAAGCACAAAAAAAAATAATCTGAAATCTGGAAGTTATCTAGATATTTAAGCGTTCAAAGTAAAAATAAATGTATGACTTATTTTTTTAAACTTTTGGATCCTTGAGAATTTGTGGGATTTAAAACTATCATTGCTCAACAAATACAATCAATGTTATGAATTAGTGAACTATTTAGGCTTAAACTACTTCCCATCAAATACTGCACTTGGGGGGAAAATGTTGCATAGATTGTGGTTTTGCCAAAGAGGGCATAAAATATATTAAAAAAAAAAAATCAAACTTTCTACAGATCAATAGAGAAATACAAAAATAGACTACATTTAGAGCAGGTGTCTCCAATCTTGTTTCTTTTGAGAGCTACTTTCATAAAATATAAATGTCTGTGAGCAATGTATATAACGTTTAATTTCATAGCGTATTTCAACCGAAACAAAAAAGGAATACGCTGGTTTAGTTGAGTATAAACAAAATTTTGGTACACAACTTGCATTTTGTTTGGAGAAAATGTGTTCATTTGCATCTTATACAATATATTAAGTTTTTTTCAATCACTATTTAAGTAAATGTTTTGTTTTTATATGACGAGCAACATTCAAATTGTACTGTATGTAGGAAGCAGGTCTCCACTCAAATAGTAGTGTTGCCATTTAGTGGTAGTTTTAAATTAAATAGAAGCACCATTTTTAACTGGACAGCTTAGGCAAATATTTCATCTTTTGGTGAGCTACTCATTAGCTCACGAGCTACTGTTGAAAAGCCTGGGCTATGTGGCCAATCACATCTGATTAAACACAGTGCACCTAAACATTCATAGCCTGTCACATTTTCCACATTTTATGTTGCAGCCTTATTCCAAAATGGAAAAAAAAATAATTTGTGTCCTCAAAATTCTACACAGAATTTCCCATTATGACCATGTGAGGTTTTTTTTAATTTTTTTTTTAGAAATATTTCCACATTAAAAATGAAAAACTAAGAAATCAGAAGTAAATAAGTACCGTATGTTTCGGACTATAACTCGCAGTTTTTTTTCATAGTTTGGTCGGGCTCCAGTGCGATTTATATATGTTTTTTTCCTTCTTTATTATGCATTTTCGGCATGTGCGACTTATACTCCGGTGCGACTTATACTCCGAAAAATACGGTATTCACATCTTTTGCCATGAATCTCAAAAGTGAGCTCAGGGGCATCCTGTTTCAACTGATCTTAATTGAGATGATCCTGCAGCTTAATTGAAGTCCACCTGTGGTAAATTAAGTTGGTTGAACATGATTTGGAAATGCACACACCTACACTTGATAATGCATGGTTGAGCAAAAATCAAGAATGAAGTCTAAGTGTATTGGGACTTTTCTAATAAAGTAGACAAACAAAATGGTCTCTTAGATGTATTGAATGGCTCGAGCTGTTCAATAGACAAGTCACACATGGCAAGCATTAGTGCATTGCTCTTTTGAGATAAATACTGGATGGGGGCGGGGTAGAGGTGGGGGAAATGATCGATTTTTTAAATGCATCACAATTCGGACATGGAAAATTATACAATCAATTAGTAAACGTCAATAATCGATATATTTAATGTAAATAAAGTCATGCAGACCATTATAAAAAATTGCCTGATTGCAGTGAGCCACCTCACCGAGAGATCCGACCAGCTCCTTTTCTAGTGGGCACTTATGTCCCAGTTTTAAACACATTTTTATTAATTTAATAAATGTGGGAATTTAAGTGTTTAATACAAACACATTGTTTTTAAAAACATGTACTTAATGAAACTAAAATAAATGTAAAACCGTATCAATATACATAAATTAAAGATGCATTAATAATCGATTTGTAATCACTTTTTATCTCCTCAATCGCAATTTAATCGGGAGGTGCCCAAAGATTCCCACCCACAGTTTAGGAGAGGAAGAGAGCATATGAAAACAACAGCGGAAGTAGAGACCGTTTCGACACTGTTAACTGGAATGAAGCAGTCGAGCAATGAGAAGGAAGAAGATACTTTCACAATGAGTCTGTCAGGCTTGTCCCTGACAGTTTGGTCAAGTTTTAGTTTTTCCTCTGTCATTTCCTGTCAACGCTCTTATTTTGGTTCTGTTTCCTGTTTCTCCCTGAGTGCTGTGTCCCTTCAGCTGTGGCTGATTGGCACCTGGCCACACCTGGTGTCAATCATCCATCCATCCATCCATTTTCTACCGCTTATTCCCTTTGGGGTCGCGGGGGGCGCTGGAGCCTATCTCAGCTACAATCGGGCGGAAGGCGGGGTACACCCTGGACAAGTCGCCACCTCATCGCAGGGCCAACACAGATAGACAACATTCACACTCACATCCACACACTAGGGCCAATTTAGTGTTGCCAATCAACTCAGCCAGCTGCTATTTATACCTGCCCTACCCTCCAGTCACTGCTGGATCATTGTCGTTCCTACCTGTCGTGTCGTTGTTCTTAATACTTGTCGTTGTAGCTCTGTCTACTTTTGGTTTCACTATGCTCATGTCCTAGTTCCTTCGTGTCACAGTAAGTGTTTTTGGTTTCTTGTCCACAGTTAGCCTCTGTGCTATTTTAGTTCATAGCCAAGTTTGTTCTCCGCCTTGTGCGCGCCTTTTGTTACCCTTTCGTTTGTTGTTTTGCCTTAGTGTTGAATTAAATCATGTTTTCTCGTACAATGCCTTCCGCCTTCTCTGCATCTTGGGGTTCGTCACCTACAAACTCTGACATAATGATCCAGCCAAATTCGAATCTCGCAGAGATGTCCATGGCGGAGAGGCTTAACAAGGTTTTGGACTTAGTGGCTAATCTGAAGAAAAGTTTGGCCGCTTTTCAAGCCCTCTCCCTCCCACCCCAGTCGTCTGTGGTCCTATCTGGGGATGTCTGGGATCCGTCCCTTGGGGGAGGGGCTATGAGTAGCAGTGCAGCTGGGGAGGCACAGCTACTTCTCGCCCCAGTGGGTCTGCAAGAGACGGCGCCATCATCTCCGGTGGGTCTGCAACCTACGGCGCCACCATGCACTCCGGTGGGCCGGCAGACGCCACCATGCAGTCCGGTGGGCCGGCAGACGCCACCATGCAGTCCGGTGGGCCGGCAGACGCCACCATGCACTCCGGTGGGTCTACAACCAACGGCGCCACCATCCTCCTCTCCGGTGGGCCAGCAGCAGACGGCGCCACCATCCTCCTCTCCGGTGGGCCAGCAGCAGACGGCGCCACCATCCTCCTCTCCGGTGGGCCAGCAGCAGACGGCGCCACCATCCTCCTCTCCGGTGGGCCAGCAGCAGACTGCGCCACCATCCTCCTCTCCGGTGGGCCAGCAGCAGACTGCGCCACCATCCTCCTCTCCGGTGGGCCAGCAGCAGAGGGCGCCACCATCCTCTTCTCCGGTGGGCCAGCAGCAGAGGGCGCCACCATCCTCTTCTCCGGTGGGCCAGCAGCAGAGGGCGCCACCATCCTCTTCTCCGGTGGGCCAGCAGCAGAGGGCGCCACCATCCTCTTCTCCGGTGGGCCAGCAGCAGAGGGCGCCACCATCCTCTTCTCCGGTGGGCCAGCAGCAGAGGGCGCCACCATCCTCTTCTCCGGTGGGCCAGCAGCAGAGGGCGCCACCATCCTCCTCTCCGGTGAGCCAACAGACGGCGCCACCATGCACTCCGGTGGGCCAGCAGAGGGCGCCACCGCCATCCTCCCCGGTGGACCAGCAGAGGGCGCCACCGCCATCTTCTCCGGTGGGCCAGCAGAGGGCGCCACCATCTTCTCCGGTGGGCCAGCAGAGGGCGCCACCATCGTCTCCGGTGGGTCCTCCCATGCCGGCGGTCGAGCCGCCTCGCCAATTGCAGCGGCGTTCAACTCGCCGTCGCCACCTAACTCTTCCCCGCTGGTTGCGGGGACACTTGGCCTGGTGGCCCACCTCCTTGTCCTCCCTCCACCCTCCCGTGACTTTGGACTGTTTTTTGGGGGGGGTTAATAGAACGTCTGGTATCCGTTATAGGAAGGGGGGCTACTGTCAGGCTTGTCCCTGACAGTTTGGTCAAGTTTTAGTTTTTCCTCTGTCATTTCCTGTCAACGCTCTTATTTTGGTTCTGTTTCCTGTTTCTCCCTGAGTGCTGTGTCCCTTCAGCTGTGGCTGATTGGCACCTGGCCACACCTGGTGTCAATCAGCCAGCTGCTATTCATACCTGCCCTACCCTCCAGTCACTGCTGGATCATTGTCGTTCCTACCTGTCGTGTCGTTGTTCTTAATACTTGTCGTTGTAGCTCTGTCTACTTTTGGTTTCACTATGCTCATGTCCTAGTTCCTTCGTGTCAGTGTTTTTGGTTTCTTGTCCACAGTTAGCCTCTGTGCTATTTTAGTTCATAGCCAAGTTTGTTCTCCGCCTTGTGTTACCCTTTCGTTTGTTGTTTTGCCTTAGTGTTTAAATCATGTTTTCTCGTACAATGCCTTCCACCTTCTCTGCATCTTGGGGTTCGTCACCTACAAACTCTGACAGAGTCATGCTATAAAAGTCATTATCTGGTCACAATATGCTTTTCACATAATGTGCCTTTCACAGTAATACTGCAGTTTGTAATAAACATACACAAGGTACAAAAATAATTTCCATCACAGAAGGAATTGCCTGTAGACCTTGGAGACAGGACAGGATTGTCTCGAGGCACACATCTGGGTAAGGGTACAGAAAAAAAAGCTGCTGCCTTAAAAAGGTCCCAATGATACATTGAAGACGTTTAGAACCACCAGGACTCGTCCTAGAACTGTCCGGCCGTCTAAACTGAGCAATCAGGGGGAAAGGCACAAGTCAGGGAGGTGACCAAGAACCCGATGGTCACTCTGTCAGACCTACAGTATTCCTCTGTGGAGAGGAGAACAACCATCTCTGAAGCAATCCACTAATCAGAGCCTTTTCTTAGCAAAAAGTTTTCCAACATGCACCTGAAAGACTCTCAGACAATGAGAAATAAAATTATCTGGTCTAATGAGACAAAGACTGAACTCTGGCATGACTGCCAGGCCAATACTATCCCCACAGTGAAGCATGGTGGTGGTAGCATCATGATGTGGGGATGGTTCAGCGACAGGAACTGGGAGACTAGTCAGAATAGAGAGAAAGATAAATGCAGCAATGTACAGAGACATCCTGGATGAAAACCTGCTCCAGTGTGCTCTTGAACTCAGACTCATCTTTCGGTAGAACAACCCTAAGCACACAGCCAAGATATCAAAGGAATGGCTTCAGGACAACTTTGTAAATGTCCTTTAGTGGCACAGCCACAACCCAGACTTGAATTTGATTGAACATCTCTGGAGAGATCGAAAAATGGCTTTGCACCGACACTTACCATCAAACCTGATGGAGCTCGAGAGGTGCTGCAAAGGAGAATAGGTGAAACTGCCCAAAGATAGGTGTGCCAAGCTTGTGGCATCGTATTCAAAAATACTTAAGCTGTAATTGCTGCCAAAGGTGCATCAACAAAAGTTGAGCATATTTGTAATACATTTTCAAAAAAGTCTAATAAAAAAAATAAAAAAAACTCAGTCATTATGGGGTATTGTGTGTAGAATTTTGAGGGCAAAAATTAATTTATTCCAATTTGGAATAAGGCTGTAACATAAAATGTACAGTTCTGTGAATAGTTTCTGGATGCACTGTAAACATTGTTTGTAATTGTTTAATTAAGTTCTATTAAAAGAAAGTGACTATAACATGCAATATATTTATTATTTCAAGAAAAAACACTCTTATAGCTATGATTATTGAATTATTTAGCAATGCTCTGATGTAACAATTCTTCGACTGCAGCTACTGACCTTTCATCCCAATAGAAATAACATACACCTACAAGATAATTGAAGTTTTTACATTTCATCATATATATTTTATTGTATCTCGACGGACCTTTACCTGTCCGTGGTTATACACTGACATCATCCGAACCCATCTGCGTTGCCGGCCGAACATTCCTGGTGGGCCCCATGAAGTTCTGCAGCAGCTGCGGCAGAACCACGTGACACAGGCCTCTTTCCGGAAAGTTGACAGGGCTGCACTGAGGAGGCGGCGGAGGTAGCGGCGGACTGCCGTTGTCCGCACTGATGCTCCAGTGCTGCAGGGAACGTCTGAACTTGGCCACGGCGGCCGCCAGGAGCTCCTGTGTGGGCACCAGGGGTTGCATGGGAGCCAGCGGCTGGTCAGTGAGGGCATTCAGCGGTGCAACTCTCAGCTGGCGTTCTTCAGTCTGCGGCGGCGATGAAGAATCTGAATCCAGGACGATCACTTCGGTATCGGACTCTATGTTCACGTAGGACACGTTTGAAGCTTCGACCATGGTTACGGAGGACGTACTTGAAGTTTCCACCACTTCATGAGCGTCATGAGGTTCCACTTTAACTGAGAACGGTCCAATGTACGGAGCACCTGTGATTGACAGCTGCTGCTTCTTCTCCGATTTCAGCCTCCTCATGCTGTTCACATGCAGAATTATGCTTACTGAGCATTTAAATAATGTGGATGGTAAATTAATTTTATGTACTCACGGGATTAAAGGCTGCAGGCCCAACAACTTCCTGCTTTCACTCATCAACACCCTGAAGGCACACATGCATTTAAATGCAACGCAGCAATATGGGTGTGCTTGAAGGCAACGCAGCAATGTAGGTGTGCTTGAATGCAACGCAGATGTGCTTGAATGCAACACAGCAATATAGATGTACTTGAAGGCAACGCAGCAATATAGGTGTGCTTGAATGCAACACAGCAATGTAGATGTACTTGAAGGCAACGCAGCAATATAGGTGTGCTTGAAGGCAACGCAGCAATGTAGGTGTGCTTGAATGCAACGCATATGTGCTTGAATGCAACACAGCAATGTAGATGTATTTGAAGGCAACGAAGCAATGTAGGTGTGCTTGAAGGCAACGCAGATGTGCTTGAATGTAACACAGCAATGTAGATGTATTTGAAGGCAACGCAGCAATATAGGTGTGCTTGAAGGCAACGCAGATGTGCTTGAATGCAACACAGCAATGTAGATGTACCTGAAGGCAACGCAGCAATATGGGTGTGCTTGAAGGCAACGCAGCAATGTAGGTGTGCTTGAATGCAACGCAGATGTGCTTGAATGCAACACAGCAATATAGATGTACTTGAAGGCAACGCAGCAATATAGGTGTGCTTGAATGCAACACAGCAATGTAGATGTACTTGAAGGCAACGCAGCAATATAGGTGTGCTTGAAGGCAACGCAGCAATGTACGTGTGCTTGAATGCAACGCATATGTGCTTGAATGCAACACAGCAATGTAGATGTATTTGAAGGCAACGCAGCAATGTAGGTGTGCTTGAAGGCAACGCAGATGTGCTTGAAGGCAACACAGCAATGTAGATGTATTTGAAGGCAACGCAGCAATATAGGTGTGCTTGAAGGCAACGCAGATGTGCTTGAATGCAACACAGCAATGTAGATGTACCTGAAGGCAACGCAGCAATATGGGTGTGCTTGAAGGCAACGCAGCAATGTAGGTGTGCTTGAATGCAACGCAGATGTGCTTGACGTGCCCACAGGGCTCCGTTTTAGGACCACTGCTCTTTTCTATTTATTTACTTCCCCTGGGCTCAATCCTAAGAAAGCATGATATTTGTTTTCATTGTTATGCCGTTAAAGAGAAATCATGCCTCTTCAATGCAGCTACTACTTGCTTGTCTTAATGATATCAAGGCCTGGATGGACCTACATTTCTTAAACTTCAATGAAAAGAAGACAGAAGTAATAGTGTTTGGACCTAGTGGTACCTGTGAGCACCCCCTGTTGACTTTGGCCCATTGGCTTTGCACGTTAAGCCCATGATCACCAACCTGGGCTTTCGTATTGACAGTGATTTTAAATTGGACCGTCAGATTGGCACAGTGGTGAAAGGTTAAAAACCTTCTTTCTAGGCAACAGTTAGAGACAGTAATCCATGCCTTTATCACATCTTGGCTGGATTACTGTAACTCTTTGTATTTTGGAATTAGTCAGTCCTCCCTCTCACGTCTAATGCTGGTCCAAAATGCAGCTGCCCGACTTTTAACTAACATAAGAAAAAGAGAGCACATTAGTCCTGTTTTAGCCTCCCTCCACTGGCTGCCTGTGTCTTTTAAAGTCCATTATAAAATTATCTTACTTGTTTTTAAATCCTTACGTGGTCTTGCCCCACATTACCTCTCTGAGCTGCTCCACCTCTATGCCCCCACCCGGTCCCTCAGGTCAGCTGATCAGCTGATCCTGGAGGTACCCAAATCAAAGCGCAAGCTCAGAGGGGACAGGGCCTTCTGTGTTGTGGGTCCCAACCTCTCCCTCTCTATGTGAAACAGGCCCCTTCTTTGGCTATTTTTAAGACCCTTCTTAAAACCCATTTTTATTCACTGGCTTTTAACCCAGCATGAGACTTTAAACTGTTTAACTTTTTTAACTGTTTTTAACTTTGAACTGCTTTTTATCTAATACAATTATTTTAGGGTAATTTTGTATTTGCTTTTTTAATGTGTTTACTTCTGTTTTAAATGTTATTTTTTTAGTCTGTCCTTGGCCTCTATTTCTTTGTGGTGTACAGCCCTTTGTTCTTCAACTGTGGTTGTTTTTAAAGGGCTTTATAAATAAAGGTGGTATGGTATGCAACACAGCAATGTAGATGTACTTGAAGGCAACGCAGCAATATAGGTGTGCTTGAATGCAACGCAGCAATGTATTGAAGTGAAGTGAATTATATTTATATAGCGCATTTCTCTAGTGACTCAAAGCGCTTCACATAGTGAAACCCAATATCTAAGTTACATTGAAACCAGTGTGGGTGGCACTGGGAGCAGGTGGGTAAAGTGTCTTGCCCAAGGACACAACGGCAGTGACTAGGATGGCGGAAGCAGGAATCGAACCTGAAACCCTCAAGTTGCTGGCACGGCCACTCTACCAACCGAGCTATACCGCTCCAATGTAGATGTACTTGAAGGCAACGCAGCAATATAGGTGTGCTTGAAGGCAACGCAAATGTGCTTGAATGCAACGCAGCAATGTAGATGGATATGAATGCAACGCAACAATGTCGATGTACTTGAATGCAACGCAACAATGTCGATGTACTTGAACGCAACGCAGCAATGTCGATGTACTTGAACGCAACGCAGCAATGTCGATGTACTTGAATGCAACGCAGCAATGTCGATGTACTTGAATGCAACGCAGGAATGTCGATGTACTTGAATGCAACACCACATACCTAGACTGCATCCAGCCTTTAGGCCAAAGAGGTTTAATGTCGATGTCTAAAAAGGCCTTGAGGTAGTCCTCCAGCTGCTGGGTGCCTTCAGGTTTGCTTCTAAACACATTCAGTTTTCCCTTCAGCACACTGCACAGGCCCTCCCTGCAGGTGGAGCATCAGACTAAATATTAAATAGAAAAAAAAACAAATGCAACAATTGTTTACTTTCTCACCTGATCTCCTCGTTCCATTTGAACAACTTCTTAGGACCTCCTCCTCTTTTCGCCACTTTCTCCTCATTGTTCCCGTGGCCAAGTTTGACATCGTTGCCCTCCACAGCTGCCCTAAAAACAATTTAACAAGGTTTTATTAAATCTGTCTGTGTCAAAGGTAGGGGAGCAAAACTACGCCATAAATACATTGCGGCTCATTCCTTTTTTTTAAAGGGGAACTGTACTTTTTGGGAATTTTGCCTATCAGTAACAATTGTTATGTAAGACAAGAACACATTTTTTATACTTTCTAAATTGTAAATGTTATATTAAAATAGCAGCAATAAACACCAAAGTTATCGAAGTTCTTCAAACAAAAACAAACATTTTAAAGTGTGTTTCGTGTAGGAACTTGATAAGTCTCTGGCATACCAAAAAAATTTGATTACGGATACTTGACCTGCCGTCAGATGTAATTCAACATTTTGAATCTCACCTTAAGGTCTTAACTTGCTCATATTCCTGACAATGTTGATTGAAAGAAGCAATCTGCTCAAGCATGGCTCGCCCGATAGCATCCTTCAGTTTCTGCACAGGATCTTCCACATTGGAAATGTCCTCCTTGGGAAAAAAAAAGAAACGTGTCCATTTAACACGCTGATTTTGACAATAGTGTGCAGGCTACTCACTGCAAGTTTAAGTTTCTTGACACGTTTCAGGAGCGTCTCTCTGCTGCAGGGCAGGAAGGACGACAGGTGCGTGTACACTCTGGAGCGCAGTTGTCCGCCATGCTCACGACACTGACACTCAATACTGAAGATGAAGACAGAATTTACTTTAGAGAAGACCTATCATACAAAACCAACTTCTCTTAACTATTGGCACCTGTTTTTGTGTATTTGGGATCTGCATAAGTCCCAAATTTTTTTTTTTTTAAATCAAACCATGGAGGCACGGCGGAGATACTTATAAAAAGAAATTGCCTTCCTTCATATTTGCTACAAACAAGCCGTTTGGAATTTGCCCAATTTGTGACATTCCTCCTATTAATGACAGTAGAGGATATATCCATATAATGGGGTAGATGCACCCAAAGAGCTGCCGTTTTAGTCAATAAGTTTCCTATTTTTCTCCATCCTCTTGTTGTGGGGCAACCTGGCTCGTACATGCACATGCATCCTCCGCTGTTGCCCTTTCTAATATAAAGTAGCGTAAAGTTCAAATTTAGATCAGTCTGTCGCCTCGGTATGGAAGCGCTAAAAACTACAACACGGATGACGGTTAGTAGACGCAGTTAATGTGGAGGCACATATATAAGAGCGCCCACAAAACGACGTCCTGAAGAGACGGTCAGAAAGCGATTAGAAGACTGTCTTTAAAACAATCTGAGCAACATTTTAACCTAACAACCACCATTACATGTTATGTAGACCACAAGGAACGGTTTTTAATATCTGTATGGAATATGGACACCGGTGATCACCACCGTCCAGCTAATTTTACTTGACTTTCACCAAAACACAATCCATCCATCCATTTTCTACCACTTGTCCCTTTTGGGGTCGCTGGAGCCTATCTCAGCTGCATTTGGGCGGAAGGCGGGGTACACCCTGGACAAGTCGCCACCTCATCGCAGCCAAAACACATTATACGAGATTATATAGCGAGACCATAATAGAAGGAAGTCACGCTGCAAATCTGGTACTATTGTCTTACAGTAGAAGGCCAAGGTAGCTACATAACAAATCGAGCTAGCATTGCAAACTAAACTATTCAGACATTTCTAACCTACTGTTACTACCGTACTTAATTTCATTGTCTCCTCCATTGCCATAACTAGTAGGCACCGAGCCCACCATTAATAGTTTTTCGGAAAATCCAAAATTTGTGGGAAGCAGGACTCTTCTTTGCACACACTTTAAGAGACTTCTACATGGTTGAAGGCACATTGCCATGAATCATAAAAGTAAAAAAAAAAGAAAAAAGTAAGGCTCTTTTTATTTCAAATGAAGCTGCAAGTTTGTGACTTGTGCTGGTTAAAGCAACCAGCAACAGTGCACTTCATTGGGTTACATTGCGGACATGATGTGGTACATAAATTAAAAACGGCTGCCACGGACAAGGATGTTTGGGTAAGTTTCTACCATGTATGGATAATCCACTGACGTCACAGGTCAAAAAACGTTACAAGTCAGGGCAAATTCCAAACAGACAGCTTGACCGAAGTATGATGGAAGAAGGCAAGATTGTTTTATAAATATCTTCGCAATGTCATCACCGTTTGAGTTTACATTTTCGGGACTTATGAAGATCCCAAATGCACAACAGCAGGTACAAATAGGTAAGAAAAGTTGGTTTTGCTTAACACTCAAGTACTGGGTTTTTATAACATTGTGAAGGAAAAACCTCCTTCCCCATGGATATAGTACCGCTACTGACCTGACCCTAGCTAAGAAAGATAAACCCGCCCCCTGTATACGCCCACCTCTTCAGCTTTGTAAAAACGAAAACAAAGGCTTGTTAAAAGCATGTTAAAATAAAGCCAACTGAGTCAACTAAAGCCATGTGTATGTGACTTTGTTTTTCTAGGCTAACCTAGTATGGTGTTGCTGTTACAATGGGACTGTAATGTTGGCGCTGTAGTTCACATAGCCATGCTAATGTTGCCAACACTTGCATCCTGCCCCACTCATTGATGTATCTATTACAAATGCCAAGTTACGGCATTATGAAAAAAGTAGCCCTTTTTAAGGTCGGAGACAGGAGTGGAAAAACAGTTATTAGCATTAAAGCTACAGAAACACCAGATGGTGTGTTCCTAGTAAGACTTACTAAAAAGCACTATAATCCAGCAGCTTAGCTTGATTTTAAATTGCAATTACTACTATTTTATTTTTAAATAGCACATTATGTGTGAACCTTTAACATTCTGATAAACATTGCCGTGTGCGCATAGGACTTACTCCAGCAGGACAGCGTTGACTTCTGGGGTGAAGAACTTGACTTTGGACTCTCCCTCCGAGGTCTTGGCCACCTGCACACACAAATAGCGTGCATTCATATTGGAGCGGTTGGCAGGACATGCTATGACATCATCATCATCATGGCCATCGATAGCACAGGTGCACTTTACCAACATCAGTTTCTTGATGCTTTCCTTCAGGAGGGGCGGGAGTCCTTCAGGCAGTGGGGCGCACTGTAGAGGCAGTGTTTGGCTCATCTTCCTGCTTGGAGGTGCATCGAAAGAGCATGCAGGCTGGTTTTCATCATCCATGTTGGGCTGCGTTGGAGGGTGTGCTTCTGCCAAAGACTGAGTTGTTGATTTGGGCGAAGACATCTCTTCGCCAACATCCAACAGACAGTCCAGATCGATGTCAAAGTCCACCGTGCTGGCGGCCTGGAGAAAGGCGTGCTCGTTGGTGGATCCGATCAAACTGAGCAGCGGATCGGTCAAGCCCAAGCCCCCACCTCCACCACCACCCGCGTCCGCCGGGCACAGAGGCATCACCGAGGTGTCCGGGAGGGCAGCAATTTGCTGATGAGCTCTCTCTATTTTCTGTCTTTCCTGCTCTTTTTCTCGCCGGAACTTTTTTAGCATGCTGGTGACGCTCAGCGTGCTGGCTACCTTTTTCTTTTTCTTCTTATTCATCAGCATCATCTCGTCACCTGCCACCGTCTCAGATGCTGCACTGAAAGAACATCAGGATTGTTAAATATGCCTCACATCAGGAAGAGCACAAGAAATTCTCACCTCGGCTTTGCATTAGGATCCTTTTTGTCCTCGAAAACCTTTAGACAGCGTTTCTTCTTCGGATTCGAGAAGTCCTGTCTCTCTTTAAGTTTACGTTTCTGGACATTAAAAAAGGAGTGGTGTCACATGGCATAGCTTTTAAAGGATGAACATGCACATTTTGATCCATGTGTCCTTTTCTAACCACCGCTTTTCCTGGCACTGTCAGAGGCAGAATGCTGCTTGAAGGGGTGGGAACCGTTCACATTTAAACCGATAAGGTACCTGGGAATGGATACCAATACCCAATAGCACCAATTTTCTGTATTTTTGCGTGTGATAAACATTGTTTTTTATAACAAAATGTTTTATTGCAACATTTAAAATGAGCCAATTATTATAACTGCTGTCTAGTATTTATCTTATTTTATGATCACATTTCTGAGTCACATTTGCAATTGCAAGACCAATACATTAGATGGCAGTAGTGTATAGTTTATGGTGTGTTGGTCACTTCATTATTTGCTGTCTGTCGACAAAGTGTTAAAGTATTGTACTTATTACGTGCCCGCTGCATCTTAGTTGTAGTTTATAAAAAAATTTGAAGGTGTTGAAAATAAATGTAAAATTGCAAATGCTAATCAGTAGCATGTCAATAGCAAAGCCAGTGTATATTAGCATCAAGCTAGTTCATTATGTACAGGTGGAGATGATTTACTTACATTGGAGCGTTTAAGTCAAGTTTTTGGTGGTATTAAAAATTGCGACATTGCCTAGAGCAGGGGTGTCAAACGTAGGGCCCGCAGCCCACAAGATCAGTTTGCTAAATATAAAAGTTAGCTGCATTTTATTAATGAAAAAAACAGCGGTTCTAAATGTGTCCACTGGATGTTGCAATAGCAATTCAAGTGTAACCCACGTCACACATGATAGTGTTTAAAGACGACGTGTCAGCTGACTTTAAATGCTCTCTGGATTGGCTGCCGCTACTCCAATCAGTGCAGGTGCAAGCAATCAGCCATTCCTGATGTGGCTTGCAGCAGAAGGCGGCAGTATCGATGCACAGTACCTTTTTTCATTGTAAATTATCCACTCAAAGGATAAAATAATGAAACGGTATGATGCAAAGACTTAAGTCAACTTGATCATCATTTTAGTTAGAGTTCCATGCAGCGCTTGCAATTGGTTGAATGCACGATGCGCACCCTGAACTCCATTGTACAAGTGTGTTAGTTGTATTTTATTTTATGCTCTATGTTCATATTGGTTACATTTGTAGTAATGTTAGCTTGATTTTGGCTATGGTGTCATTTTGATAATAGTTTGGTTTCTATTATAATTGTAATATTTAAATGATAAATGTGTTGTGGCAGTTGCAGATTTCACCAGTGTGGCGGTTTGAGGACACACTCGATTGCTTTTGTTTTAATGGTGAACTGCCAACATGAGAATCCTAAACAGAAAGTGTTTAAAGTTTAATGGCTGTGTAAAAACCACTGAGACTAATAAGTCTAAGTTCATGGTGTTCTTCATGGTGTTTTTGAAACTACCAGTTTTTTCCTAAGAATTTTCCACTAACTTGAAGTGTTTTGCCAAGATGATTAATTGTAATATGTACATTTTCAGAATATGCTTGTTTTATTTTTGGCCAAAGACAGAAAACAATCTGAAGTCGTCTTTATTTTTAAGTTTTAATGCCATGATTTTACCAGTCCGGCCCGCCTTGGAATAGATTTTTCTCTATGCGGCTCCTGAGCTAAAATGAGTTTGACACCCTTGACCTAGAGATAGTTTGGCAGAGTCCGCGCTCACAGTGTTGCTGGAGTGATCGGCAACGTGTCATCATGCACATTTCATGTACCGAAACATGGCACGTTAGATTTTGCATAAATCGGTGACTATCACAACTATCTGGATTCAGTCGGTGCCAAAAAGGTACCGGAGTCAGTGCCCTTCACTAGCTTTAGTGAAACATTAAGCATCATGTAGCAGTATTGTGAAGGGTTAAACAAAAAATACAAACAAAAAAACACTCTTATTGTACAATGTCTGCTCTCACTGTGATGCCAACTGATGGGAGGTTCATATCTTCCCATTAAGACTAAAAAATTATAACCTTTGAAAAGGGTTTTAAAAAAAAAATTTTTGTGTCTTTGTCGCCGGGTCGAAGTTGAATGTCAAAGATGACCAACTTCTTGGTTTATGGCCACAACCTTCTAATATACAGGTAAAAGGCATGATTTATAATAATATAAAATGTACTTTCACCAGCTCAGACGCGATGCCGCAGCTGGCTGGCTTAATATGTCAATATAGCATCATAAGCTAGTTAGCGCTCTGTGATCAATGCGCCATTAAATTTAGTTTGTCTGTGTGAGTGCTTATAATAACTAGCGCTAATACTTGGTTAATAATATTCAGGTCACAAGATGCATACTTGCCAACCTTGTGAGACCTCCGATTTCGGGAGGTGGGGTGAGGGGGGCGTGGTCGGGGGTGAGGGGCGTGGTTAAGAGGGGAGGAGTATATTTACAGCTAGAATTCACCAAGTCAAGTATTTCATAAATATATATATATTTATGAAATACTTGACTTTCAGTGAATTCTAGCTAATATATATATATATATATATATATATATATATATATATATATATATATATATATATATATATATATATATATATATATATATATATATATATATATATATATATATATATATATAAGAGAAATACTTGAATTTCAGTGTTCATTTATTTACACATATACACACACAACACTCATTTACTCATTGTTGAGTTAAGGGTTGAATTGTCCATCCTTGTTCTATTCTTTGTCACTATTTTTCTAACCATGCTGAACACCCTTTCTGATGATGCATTCTGCTTCGTCTCCTTGTTGTGTGCGCAGTTGTGCACTGCACTCTCTAAAAGCCCTAGATGTTAATGTCGCATATGCATGTACAGTAGATGGCAGTATTGCCCTGTTTAAGAGTGTCACAACATTGCTGTTTACGGCAGACGAATTGCTTTACGGTAGACAAAAACGTGACTGCTGTTGTGTGTTGTTGCCGCGCTGGGAGGACGTTAATGAAACTGCCTAACAATAAACCCACATAAGAAACTAAGAACTCGCCTTCGATCATTCTGCAGTTATAACGTGATTGGGCAGGCAGGCTGTTTATATTGTGGGAAAGCGGACGTGAAAACAGACTGTCGACACGTCACTCAGGTCCGACTGAATTTCGGGAGATTTTCGGGAGAAAATTTGTCCCGGGAGGTTTTCGGGAGAAGCGCTGAATTTCGGGAGTCTCCCGGAAAATCCGGGAGGGTTGGCAAGTATGACAAGATGTAAGTGGAGTATGGTTGATGATTTTTTTTAATGTTTATTAAGAGGGCATTTTGGGCGATTTGGTGTAATCCCATTAACTGCATGGATGACCACCTCAAATTAGAATTCATAAAAAAAGAAAAACACGTGTTCTTGTTTTATATGATTATGAATGTTAGGCAAAATTTGAAAAAGTGCAGTTCCCCTTTAATACTGCTGTATATTTTGATATTTTAGGCTCTAACAAGTAAACAGGAATGCGTGTATTGCAAAATATGTGTTATGTATTTTATTGTGCATATGTGTTCTTTCACACGAGTATAAGCTTTATTTCGTGGGGCACCATGGGGTGTCGCTAATCCCCTTGCCTGGAAAACTGACCTCTACGCCTGGTCAAAGAGGGTGCGCAGATAAATGCAACAAACACTGTAGGTGTAACGCAAATGTACATTTCTGCCACCTACAAGCCAAGAATGCAACAGTCGAGATCCCCCCCCAAACAAACAGATTATGAAAAGTCCATCCATCCATCCATTTTCTACCGCTTGTCCCTTTCGGGGTTCCGGGGGGTGCTGGAGCCTATCTCAGAAGGCGGGGTGCACCCTGGACAAGTGTTTTACCATATCTCCATATTGTCCAAACTTTCCAGAAGGTATTTCTTGGCATTTAACATAACATGTGAAAAAAGGTGCGTGACTTGTCATAAAAAGATTGTTTTATTTCTTACTTTGGAGGTGTCAGGGGTTTTCTCGTCGTCCGTGTCAGAAGCCTCGCGGAAATGAAGCACGCCGGAGTTGACGTAGAAGCCTCCAAATTTGGTGGTGATGGAGGCTGGCACAAACTCATCATACTACATAAAAAAAAAGTTGTAATTAATTTAATTATTACTAGCTTTGATTTAATTCAAACAGACTTGACATAATGTGCCATGTTTTTTTTAACTGGAAAGCCGAAAAGCTGAAAGGGTTGCCTTGAACCTAACAGTACATCCGTTGTAGTGAAACGACAAATTTGTGTTAGAATACATTGCAAGTGGTCACATGACTGGTTTATAGCTTATGATGAAAAAAAAAGATGTACATTGGTGTACCTAATTTAGTGGTCGGTGAGAATACTTATTAGGAAGTATACTCACAGCCTCAGAGTTGTCGATGAAGGAGTCTTCATCATCATAACCGTAGCCGATATCAATCAAGTCTTGAACGCGATCCTGCTTTCTCTTGACTGCCTGCAAAGAGGCAGCGAGGAGAGTTATTTCACACCAAAGTTTCATTTAGCCCAAAAACTGTTCATTTCATAACACTAAATATAAACTCACATATTTTTCTTCCATCTTTCTAGCAATGTCAGCCAACTGGTCCTTCTCCCTCTGCTCCTCCTCTTCGAAAGTGGACCTCGACTGGACTTCATCTTTGTTGTGGCTCTTCTAAAAATGTAACATTAAGGCATGTCATGTTTTCATACTTGACACACTTCCAAAACTGAATCAAAACTTAATGGAAAGCCATCAATAAAAACCCAGGACGATATATCCTCATGTCTGGGGCGGGATTAGAGTTAGGCAAACAGGCAATAAAAAGTTTTCTTTCTATTTAAAACAATTTTTTTTTTTGTCATTATAATACATCAAAATGCTTAATCTTGACCGTTTGGCATCCCTCGTCTCCCTTCTCATGCATGGTACTGCATACACCGACAAAAAATACAAAAATTAGGGGTATTTTACTTGAACTAAGCAAAATTATCTGCCAATAGAACAAGAAAATGTGGCTTGTCAAGACTTTCCAAAACAAGTAAAATTAGCTAACTTCAATGAACCCAAAAATACCTTAAAATAAGTATATTCTCACTAATAAGTGCACTTTTCTTGGTAGAAAAAAAAAAGACCTTTTTGCTCAGTATGTTGAAAAATATTCTTTAAGTAAATGCTAGTGCCATTATCTTGACATAATGATATGCGCTCGGCATTATATTTCTTGAAACCAGAAAACTTATACTAAAAACTAATTTATTGTTCTTAATGGAAAGGCAACAAGGCAACCGCTTGTTACTCTCGGGGTCTACTAGCCGCTCAGGCAAATCATATGGTCTAAAAATGCATTTTTCCATGGATAACATGACATCATCGCGCCAAGTGCGTGCTCTTTCAGTCAATTAGTGCGCATATATACAGCCCGGCCCACGCCCCAAAAATTTTATTGTAATTTTGAAGAATTTATCTGAATGTGCATGAACTATTTCTGTTCAAAATTGTTCAAAATGTCACATGTTAAATGTTTAAATATTAACTGTCCTTTTACTGTACTGTGCCAACTGTACTACTTTATGAGTGCGTATTTTCTATTGTTTCATTGGAAATAAAACAGCAAAGTCCATTTGGCTGTCATCCGTTTTAATTTGACAAAATTGTGTCAAAGACATGATTTTTTTTTTCATGCTTAAAATAAAAAATGATTACTTTAAAAAAGTAGTTATATAACTTGTGAGTGTTGATGACACAGCTTTGCAACAGTTGATATTCTAGTTTCAAGCATGTTTTACACAATATAGCTCATCAAATCTCAGCTACAATCTGTAATATCTTACTGAGATCATTTAGGACCATAACCCATAAAACAAGTAAAACACTAACATAAAATCTGGTTAAAGTTAAAGTACCAATGATTGTCACACACACACTAGGTGTGGCGAAATTATTCTCTGCATTTGACCCATCACCCTTGATCACCCCGTGGGAGGTGAGGGGAGCAGTGGGCAGCAGCGGTGGCCGCGCCCGGGAATCATTTTTGGTGATTTAACCCCCAATTCCAACCCTTGATACTGAGTGCCAAGCAGGGAGGTAATGGGTCCCATTTTTATAGTCTTTGGTATGACTCGGCCGGGGTTTGAACCCACAACCTACTGATCTCAGGGCGGACACTCTAACCACTAGGCCACTGAGTAGGTTGTTAGTGAGAGGAAATATTTTATTAGACAGAAAATAAGCAAATACCACCCTTATTTGAGATATTTAATCTTACTTAGATTTCAGTTTTTGCAGTGTATACACAGACTTTATTCTGGAAGAAACACCAAAACAATTTTTTTTTTTTTAGCAATGTGCCGATCTTTTGCCCAATTTTCGTGAAAAATGTGATCCACCATTGTCGATTAATGCCTTTTAATTTTGATCAAAAATGGCAACCCTTTCTAGCTGACAAGCAGCTAGCAGCTAATTATGTGTCTCCATACACAGTGTGGAGCCTCTTCCCTACACTAATAACCTCCATTGCGGCAAATATACTGCATTTTCTTGGCATCTTAACAAGGTCATATAATGATGCTTCTACTTTTAAAAAAACTTCCTTGTGGTCTACATAACATGTAATGGTGGTTATTTGGTCAAAATGTTGCATAGATTATGCATCTTCAAGCCGCTTTCTGACAGTCGCTTCCGGATGCTCCGTTTTGTGGGCGGTCTTATTTACGTGCCTCCACTTCGACTGTGTTCATTTTCAATCCATCAAGATAAAAAATAAATGTCAAAATCAAATTACAGGATGTTCTGTAGTTTGATCAATTTCCTCGACTGGTACACTAACGTGTTTTTTTTTTTTTTTTACATTTGTAGCATAATCTACAAAGATACAAAGAATTGCTATGTGACATCTAGTGGACACGTTTAGAACAGCAGTTTCATTCAAAAATTTCGAATCATTTTTATACTTAGCAAACACATCCCGCGGGCCGGATAAAACCTGCTTGCGGGCCTGATCCTTACGTTTGACACCCCTGCACTAGGGCTTGTGGCTCGAAAGCCGCGCGTTGCCGACCCCCGCTCCTGCCTCATGAAATCCATGTCCTCTGCAGTGGACATATGTTTTTGGGCAATACATACATACATACATACACATATATATATATATAAATCCTGCAAAACATGCTTGTAGGATATGAAATAGCCTCTGTGTGTGTGTATATATATATATATATATATATATATATATATATATATATATATATATATATATATATATATATATATATATATATATATATATATATTTTAGGGCTGTGAATCTTTGGGTGTCCCACGATTCGATTAAATATCGATTCTTGGGGTCACGATTCGATTATAAATCGATTTTTTTCGATTCTCGATTCAAAAACGATATTTTTCCGATTCAAAACGATTCTCTATTCATTCAATACATAGGATTTCAGCAGGATCTACCCCAGTCTGCTGACATGCAAGCAGAGTAGTAGATTTTTGTAAAAAGCTTTTATAATTGTAAAAGACAATGTTTTATCAACTGATTGCAATAATGTAAATTTGTTGTAATTATTAAATGAACCAAAAATATGACTTATTTTATCTTTGTGAAAATATTGGACACAGTGTGTTGTCAAGCTTATGAGATGCGATGCAAGTGCAAGCCACTGTGACACTATTCTTTTTTTTTTATAAATGTCTAATGATAATGTCAATGAGGGATTTTTAATCACTGCTATGTTGAAATTGTAACTAATATTGATACTGTTGTTGATAATATTCATTTTTGTTTCACTACTTTTGTTCTGTGTCGTGTTTGTGTCTCCTCTCAATTGCTCTGTTTATTGCAGTTCTGAGTGTTGCTGGGTTGGGTTTGGGTTTGGAATTGGATTGCATGGTTATGGTATTGCTGTGTATTGATTTGTTGGATTGATTAATTAAAAAAATAAAAATAATAAATGAAAATAAAAAAATTCGATTTTTTAAAAATGAGAATCGATTCTGAATCGCACAACATGAGAATCGCGATTCGAATTCGAATCGATTTTTTTCCCACACCCCTTTATATATATATATATATATATATATATATATATATATATATATATATATATATATATATATATATATATAGTGTGTGGGTGTTGTCTGTGTTGGCCTGTGATGAGTTGGCGACTTGTCCAGGGTGTACGCCGCCTTCGCCCGAATGCAGCTGAGATAGGCTCCAGTACCCCCCACGACCCCGAAAGGGACAAGCGGTAGAAAAATGGATGGATGGATATTATATAATATTTTGCAAAATGTCCACTAAATATGAGGTTGGTTTACAGGACTTTAAAAAAAAAAAAAAAACACGTGACAAAACAAACCACGTGACACAAACATTAGTATGTAAAAGGTAAAGTCATTATCTTTTTCAGTTTTTTTTTTTTTTTACATTTTAACTAGAGTTACAAAAAACCAAGGCAGAACACAATTTAAAGAAAGAATGAGCCGGACTCTACCTTGTTCTCCAGCAGCTGAGCGTAGCTAAACTCGGGGAAGCTGCGGTCATCAGGCTCGAACAAGCTGACGACGAGGCGGGTCGAGCCCGCGTCAACCTCCGACGAAGGTCCGGCACCGGCGCCGGAAACGATGACTTCTTTCCCGACCCGCGGCGCCCGCTGCTGGGTCGCGGCGCTAATGTCCGCCGAGTGAACTTGACATGTCAAAGACGTCAGCTGGACGCGGCGAGGCTGAGCCATCTCGCTCGGAAACAGGAGGGCACCATGTGACTTCAATTAGACGCTAAATGGACACAGGTGTCGGCGGAAGTGACGTAATCGCCCGCCAAAAACATGATTGACAGGGGTTCAATGACATTCCACCGTAGCGTGTGTCGTTCAGTCATGTGCTGGCTTCGTTTAGTAGGACTTCCCTTCCAAAATGGCTGCCAGAGTGTCAAGAGGGTCAGAGAGCAAGTGAGCTGCTGTGAGGTTGCTTCATACATCACAGCACATCATAGCAGGCCCCAGTTAGTAAGAGGATGACATCGGGGCAATCTGATTGGGCGCTTTGTAAGTGCTATGATCTTCTAAGACATCACACGTGACATCACTGGCGCATCATTGCGTGTTCTATGAAATGGATCTGCCTTTTGTCACCGATTCTGTTCAGAGCTTTTAAGGACAGAATTTCTAGGCGCAGTCAAGCCGTTGAGGGGATCCGGTTTGGTGGCTGCAGGATTAGGTCTCTGCTTTTTGCAGATGATGTGGTCCTGATGGCTTCATCTGGCCAGGATCTTCAGCTCTCACTGGATCGGTTTTTAGCCGAGTGTGAAGAGACTGGGATGGGAGTCTAGCACCTCCAAGTCCGAGTCCATGGTTCTCGCCTGGAAAAGGGTGGAGTGCCATCTCCGGGTTAGGGAGGAGATCTTGCCCCAAGTGGAGGAGTTCAAGCACCTCGGAGTCTTGTTCACGAGTGAGGGAAGAGTGGATCGTGAGATCGACAGGCGGATCGGTGCGGCGTCTTCAGCAATGCGGACGCTGTATCGATCCGTTGTGGTGAAGAAGGAGCTGAGCCGGAAGGCAAAGCTCTCAATTTACCGGTCGATCTACGTTCCCATCCTCACCTATGGTCATGAGCTTTGGGTTATGACCGAAAGGACAAGATCACGGGTACAAGCGGCCGAAATGAGCTTCCTCCACCGGGTGGCGGGGCTCTCCCTTAGAGATAGGGTGAGAAGCTCTGCCATCCGGGGGGAGGTCAAAGTAAAGCCGCTGCTCCTCCACATGGAGAGGAGCCAGATGAGGTGGTTCGGGCATCTGGTCAGGATGCCACCCGAACGCCTCCCTAGGGAGGTGTTTCGGGCATGTCCGACCGGTAGGAGGCCACGAGGAAGACCCAGGCTGGCCTGGGAACGCCTCGGGATCCCCCGGGAAGAGCTGGACGAAGTGGCTGGGGAGAGGGAAGTCTGGGCTTCCCTGCTTAGGCTGCTGTCCCCGCGACCCGACCTCGGATAAGCGGTAGAAGATGGATGGGTCTTATGGCTTAGTTTTATTTCCTTGGTGACGATGAAACATTATTGAGGACCTTGATTATTATAATAACTGATCTGACCCAATAAATGTGGATTACAGTGGAAACAGGCCTTATTTGACCAGACCAGTTGATCTGCCGCTTCTTTTCTGCTCTGCCCCCCCTCTCCTTTGTTGAGAAGGGGGGCATAGATTCGGGGACCACAGATGAAGCGCTAGCTGTCCAAAATCGGGACCCAGGGTGGACCGCCCGTTGGGGACGTCTCTGCGCTGCTGACCTGTCTCCACTCAAGATGATCTCCTGCTGGCCCCGCTATGGACTGGACTCTCACTATTATGTTAGATCCACTATGGACTGGACTCACACTATTGTTAGATCCACTATGGACTGGACTCTCACACTATTATGTTAGATCCACTATGGACTGGACTCACACTATTGTTAGATCCACTATGGACTGGACTCACACACTATTATGTTAGACCCACTATGGACTGGACTCTCACTATTACTGTATGTTAGATCCACTATGGACTGGACTCTCACTATTATGTTAGATCCACTATGGACTGGACTCTCACTATTATGTTAGATCCACTATGGACTGGACTCTCACAATATTATGTTAGATCCACTATGGACTGGACTCTCACACTATTATGTTAGATCCACTATGGACTGGACTCACACTATTGTTAGATCCACTATGGACTGGACTCTCACACTATTATGTTAGATCCACTATGGACTGGACTCTCACTATTACTGTATGTTAGATCCACTATGGACTGGACTCTCACTATTATGTTAGATCCACTATGGACTGGACTCTCACACTATTATGTTAGATCCACTATGGACTGGACTCTCAGTATTATGTTAGATCCACTATGGACTGGACTCTCACACTATTATGTTAGATCCACTATGGACTGGACTCTCACACTATTATGTTAGATCCACTATGGACTGGACTCTCACTACTATGTTAGATCAGGCCTGGGCAATTATTTTGACTCGGGGGCCACATTTAGAGAAAAAAATGTGTCTGGGGGCCGGTATATCTATTTTTATAAACACTAATACAAAACCTCACAATAATGTCTGATTGAATGCTAAAAACATTATGACAGACCGCCTTAAAAAACATAATGGAATTTAAACTTTTTCTATGAACGATAAAACACTGAATATTGACAACATATGAATGTCACACTCCCTTTCAATCGACATATTTTACAATCAAGTGAAACGCAACAAACAGTGAAATATGAACGCGAAGGGTACAAAATAAACCCACCTACAATCTGATATATCACTAAGCTTTAGAACTTTGTTGTGAAAATCTCCTTCCGCGTCTGTGAAAACGCTTCCCGCCCACACTGCTTGGTGCCTCGTCAGAGCTGCTGTGACGTAGATGACCATAGTAACTAATTAGATGACCATAGTAACTAACTAGATGACCATAGTAACTAATTAGATTACCATAGTAACTGGTATATCATCCATAAGCGCATTGAAATACTTTGTATAGTTGAAGACTTACGATCATTAGAAAACATCACTGCACATCATAATGGCAGCTACACTTTCCATCTTAAAGATCTAAAAAATTATTTGGGAATGTCTGGCGGGCCAGATTGAGCAGCTTAACGGGCCACATGTGGCCCCCGGGCCTTAATTTGCCCAGGTCTGTTCGAGAAGGACAACCATCTCTGCAGCAACCCACCAATCAAGCAATGGTAGAGTGGCCAGACGGAAGCCATTATTTCGTAAATGTTTGCCAACATGCACCTGAGAGACTCTCAGACCATGAGAAACAGAATTCTCTGGTCTGATGAGACAAAGATTGAGGCATCATGTTTGGAGGAAACCAGGCACCGCTCATCACCAGGCCAATACCATCCCTACAGTGAAGCGTGGTGGTGGCAGCATCATGCTGCGGGGATGGTTTTCAGTAGCAGGAACTAGGTAACAAGTCAGGGTAGAGGGAAATATAAATGCAGCAATGTACAGAGATATCCTGGATGAAAATCTGCTCGAGAGCGCTCGTGGCCCAGTCAGAGCCCAGACATGAATCTGATTGGAGATCTCTGGAGAGATCTGAAAACGGCTGTGCACCGACGCTTCCCATCCAACCTGATGGAGCGTGAGAGGTGCTGCAAAGAGGAATGGGCGAAACTGCCCAAAGATAGGTGTGCCAAGCTTGTGGTATCGTATTCAAAAAGACTTGAGGCTGTGATTGCTGCCAAAGGTGCATCAACAAAGTATTGACCAAAGGAAGTGAATACATATATACATGGGATTTAGTTTTTTTTATTTCTACTAAATTTGCAAAAAAATCTTAAAACTGTTTTTACGTTGTCATTATGGGGTATTGTGTGTAGAATTTTGAGGACAACAATGCATTTCTTCCATTTTGGAATAAGGCTGTGACATAACAAAATGTGGTAAAAGTGAAGCGCTGTAAATACTTCCCAGCTGCACTGCGTAACTTTATGTTATGTGATAACAAGTATGGGATTGGAACTACGGGATTTGAACCACTGATAAATTATTTGTTAGTCATAGTCACCATAACGAGAAAAAAACAATACTTTTGGTACAGTTTTTAAAAATGTTAAAACTTAACATCAGTGCAATGAGCAGCCTGCACTTCACCCTTTACACCACCAGAGTGCAGTATAGACAAAAATATACTTTTAAAGACCTTCTCAAGGAGCTTTTTCACATTGAAGTTTTGCAAATAAATGAATTAGTTAAAATTAAATATGTAGTATATATTTTTTTCAAGCTCTACAAATAAACCCTATTGATCTCGCGCTAACTACAAAAATAAACAATAACTTTATTATTTTTATGTCAACCTTAGGCTGTAACACAGTGGTGCCCAAACTACGGCCCGCAGGCCGGATCCGACCCCCCAGCATCCAAAATCCGACCCACAGGATGTCCCAAGTAAAAAAAAATTATTTTTTTCAATTTCTTTTATTTTCTTTTTTTTTTTAATCTTTCCTTTCTAATCCATTTTCTACCGCTTGTTACTCTTGGTGTCTCCTAGCCGCTCAGGCAAATCATATTGTTTAAAAATGAATTTTCCCATCAATAACGTGACAATGTTAAATGTTGATGAACATCAATGTTAATTGATGTTAAATGACAAAACGGATTATAAAGACAATGTATATATATATATATATATATATATATATATATATATACGTATATACACCCTGGCCCCCGGCCAAATTTTTTTAACCCATTGCGGCCCCCGAGTCAAAAAGTTTGGGGACCCCTGCTGTAACACATCATATTATGTTAAAACATTTAATAAAGACAATTGTCAAAATGAACACAAAAGTTAAAAAAAAATATTTTAAAATAAGATTAATTTATTAATTTCATGTTTCTGTCCAACTAATGACACAAGTTGTCATAGAAAGATTTATGGTGTCAACTTAAAAAAATAAAATAAAAATAATATTTTATATATATATATATATATATATATATATATATATATATATATATCTTAAAAAATATATAAAAAATATATATATATATATACATACACACACACACGACATTTGCAACCTATTTGACTTATACATTTCATGAATGTTAAAAATTCAGATTTCATTCAAACTGCAGAATTGTTCCTGAATAGACATGACTTTAACTGCGTCACATATGTTTGTCTAACTCGGGATCTACAATTAAAATCCAAATCCCCAAATTCAACGCAGCGCTTCTAATTTGGGATTAACAGTCGGCGCTGTGCTGTCGCCATGAGTTAAGGGTCTGACAGCAGTGTTTTTATTGGGAACTTGTCTCATTTCAGAGGGGTCTTAAAGAGCACTGCAGGAAGAAAAAAAAAGGCTTCCCTTCATGCAAAGCCTAATGCAGTCAGCCCTGCAGTGAATTGACTTTGACAATTACAATAACGGGATAATTGCAATCTGTCACCATACATTCCGTGTTAGCATATCACCAAAATAACCAATTCCGAGCGTGATTGACTCCACACATGTCCCCAATCTGCATAACACACGGCCCCATCCTCCAACACCCCGTTTTGTAATTATACATGAATTTCACGGTGCAAGGCTTTTAATGCAAATAATATGGATCCTCTTTCTTCCCTTCACCCCTCCTCCTCTGACCAGCATGAGGGGGATCAGATTGCAGCCAATTTTGGTTTGTCAAGCCCCCCCCTCCCCTCTCCAGCCCCGTCTCCAACATGTTAATGGGATGGAAGTTATCTGAGCTGATGACATGGGCTGGAACAGCAGCACCGCATTAAAACAATAAACAGGGTGGCGACAATGAACCTAAACACACCAGAGTGGGACAAAGATGGACAGGACAGATGGACTCAATGAGGGAGGCCTCACTCTGTGTGTGTGTGTAGTGGTCTGCCCGGTGACATGGTGCAGGATCACAGTGGTGAAATTGGAGGACAAAGCCGGGGGATAATTCTA
Organism: Nerophis lumbriciformis; assembly: GCF_033978685.3. Taxonomy (NCBI): domain Eukaryota; kingdom Metazoa; phylum Chordata; class Actinopteri; order Syngnathiformes; family Syngnathidae; genus Nerophis; species Nerophis lumbriciformis. The sequence goes on from NC_084574.2 coordinate 13,306,142, forward strand.
AGCGACTGAGGGAGGCTGTGTCCCAGAGGTGCATAATTCACTCATTCATTAACAAGAGCAAACAGGAGCCAATATTAATTAAGTGGTTCCTCAGTGCAGGGCTTTGTGTGCTTTTGTGGGCCTCCTGGAAGAGGAGGCGTTACATCAAAGCGGAGGCCACAGGGTGCAGACTGTTAGGGCGTTCACAACAGTGGAAGGAAATGTTCTATTGAAGAGCGCGTATGCACTAATAAAGAAAGCTATACTCAACAATAAACGACATTATGTGGCCCCGGACTCACGCGCTTGTACTAGTACAGTATATTCCGAGCAGGAAGTGACACATACAATGGTTGCAGGGATGTTGGTTAAAGTTAAGTTATATGTGAACACATGTGACCCTTTTATCAAGGTCCATATGTCTGCTTTACATAAAAATAATCAAACCAATTAGTATTTGTATAGTCCTTAATCATGTATTCCTCAAAGGGCTTCACAAACTCACAACGCAAGGAAAAACTAAAGAAAAAAAAAAAACCCAGGTGGGGAAAAAGAAGAAACCTTGAGAAGGGATGGCGGATACAGGAACCCACCCTTCCAGGGTGACCGGCTGCAATGGATGTTAGGTTGGTGTAATTATTGAACTGTTAAATTAATATTGGTAAATTACCTACTCAGTGGCCTAGTGGTTAGAGTGTCCGTCCTGAGATCGGTAGGTTGGGAGTTCAAATCCCGGCCGAGTCATACCAAAGACTATAAAAATGGGACCCATTACCTCCCTGCTTGGCACTCAGCATCAAGGGTTGGAATTGGGGGTTAAATCACCAAAATGATTCCCGGGCGCAGCCACCGCTGCTGCCCACTGCTCCCCTCACCTCCCAGGGGGTGATCAAGGGTGATGGGTCAAATGCAAAGAATAATTTTGCCACACCTAGTGTGTGTGTGACAATCATTGGTACTTTAACTTTAACTTTAATTAGTTTTCAACAGGGGTCCCTGGATCCAGCCTGCAGCACATCCCAAATTAAAAAATAAAATCAAAGCTAATTTGTATATATATTTTTTTTTATTTTTCTAATCTGTCCTGTCATTTTGCTCAGGCAACTCATATTGTAGATGTAGATTCCACTAAGTGCTGTGAAGATTTACTTGAAAAAAAGAGAAGCCAGAGAAGTGAAATACATAAAAAAAACAACAAATAAACAAACAAATAAATAGATAGATGGATAGATAGTACTTTATTGATTACTTCAGGAGAGTTACCACAGGAAAATTAAAAAGGAAAATAAACATACATACACATATTTATATATATATATATATTAGGGCTGCAACAACTAATCGATTAAATCGATTAAAATCAATTATAAAAATAGTTGG